>NW_028255968.1:0-183000 GCF_971803275.1 Cyanistes caeruleus
GAGGGTTTCTCCTTTCCCAAGTTCATCTCAGGAATTCATTGGGTATCTAGTGTCTCTAAGAACCTCTAAGACACCAAGATTCAGCCCAAAAAATCCTCCAAACGTCAAGATAGATCAAAAACTTCCAAAACACCAAAAATCTGATATCCCCCCAACACAGAAAGATTCAGCCCCCACAAAAAAAACAAAACACCAACATTTAGCCAAATAAAGCTCAGAAACACCAAGATTCAGCCCCGTGAAAATCGTGCATCTCCCTGCCCGGGCACTCGCTGCATGGGGGGGTGAGGGGGGCAATGAGGCCGGGCCGGAGCAGGGGGTGCCCGAGAGAGGCCCCGAGCCCGGCAGAAGCCCCTGCACAGCCATGCAAGTGGCTCCTGGCCGGACTCGGGGATCCCCCTGGCCATCCCCGCTGGAGCAGCCTGGTCCTGAGGGACTCTGGCCCCTGCGAGGGACCCCAGGCTGCAGCAGGACAAGGATTCCTGGCCCTCAGGGGGAGGCAGTGACATGACCTGACTGTGACCCCCATCCCTGTGCCTCTGGGCGGGGAGGGGGACGGAGAGGGGCACAAAGTTAAGCCCGGGAAGGAGGGAGAGCGGGGGGGGAAGATGCATTTCCGAAGGAATCACTTTCCTTCTCGTTTTCTTGTTCTGACACGTTTGAGAATAAATTCAATTAATTTCCTCAAGTCAGGTGTGCTGTGCCCGTGACCAAGGATTAAACTGTCCCCACCCTCATCCAAGACCCCCGAGCCTTTCCTTGTGTGTTCTGCTCCCCGCCCGGGCCAGGATGGAGAGTCACAGAGTTTTGGCCTCGCTCCGGCATGCCCTGCTCCATCCCGGACTCACCCCCAGCTCGCAGCGCCCTCAGCTCCCGGGCACCCCGAGCTCCCGGCGCTTCAGCGCAGCGGCGCTTCCTTGGCCTCCTGCCCGGGCCGGGCCCAGCGCCGGGGCCGCTCCTCAGCCGAGGCTTCCGAGAAATGGCGGAGCTCCGCCCAAGGAAGGCGAGGCCGTGCCGTGTGCAGAGCCCGCCGCTGGCTGCCATTGGCTGCTGCTGCCGTCACTCGTGGCTGTGGCGCGCGCTGATTGGGCAGAGCGGGCACAAGCCCGGCCCCGCTGGCGCCCCCAGGGCGGCCGTGGGGCAGGAGAGCCGCCATTGCCGGAGCGTCTGTGCGGGCCCGGCAGCGGCGGCAGCAGCGGCCGGAGCCCGGTGAGGCGGCGGCGGAGCTCGGAGGCGGCCCCGGCCATCGCAGGTGGGAGCCGCGCTCGGTTCTGCGGGGGCTCGGGGCTCGCTGCGGGCCCGGGAGGAAGTGTAATAAATGGAATTGATTCGTGCTGACTAAACTGTAACTATTTGGAAAGCTATTATTAGAAGCAACCAATGGAATCAGTGTTACAAGGCAGATGCACCCCTTTACAGATGTTACATGTTAAAATTGAGGTACAGGATGTAGTTTAGAAGATAAGTGATGTCTCATGACCAAAACGGCCTTGAGATGGACAGAATTCGAACGACTTTAATCATTGGGCCTAAAAACCAGTAAATATCAGACTAATTAGTAGAGTAACATAACACAACGCTTAGTACGCACACACAAACCTGTAAGGTTATCCAAAGGACAATGAGGAAGAGGAGAAACCTTCGCCAAAAGACCCCCAAAAGAAGACTGAAGACCCCCTTAACAACAAATGATGCATGTGCCTTGAAGAAATGTGACGTAAAGTCAAAAAAATCAGAAATAGGAGGAAACATACGGGAAACATTAATGAATATGCATAAGCATACAGTATATAAGTTTAGCTTGAAGTGCTTTGTTCTGTACGTGAGGCAGGGTGAGGAACCCCCTCCGTACCCCAGTCGGTTTTGCTTATGCCTTAACCACTGGCCAATTATATTCACACACACATATATCTTTATATATCTATATCTGTATCTATATCTGTCTCTGTCAATATATTTATATATATAAATATATATAAATATAAATCTGAATATATCTATTAAATTGTATCTTTCTTACTATATTGTATGCTTTCACGAAATTGTATTATTTTATTATTTTCTATCCAATTTATTAAAGTATATTATCAATTAATTAGGTTGATTATTTGGAAATTTGAAGGTCATTTGTAACAATTTGTTGCCAAATCCCGGGAACTCCAATCTAGGGGAAGAACGGCTAATCCTGGGAAGGAGCTCCCCACCAGTTTTTTAAGGTGGTGCCGAGGTTAGATCGCGCTCCCGTGGAAATAGAAGTTCCACTGAGGATAAAGCAGCAGCAAAAGAAGCTGGCTGCAGGAGGCGTGCAGAAGAGCTCCCGCAGAGTGCCGGCCAGAGATAAAGGTGCCTGTAAAAGGCCTTGTGCAGCAGAAGCGCCGGGCAAACGGAGCGTGTGAGTGCCACGGGGCTGGGCAGGGGGGAGCTGTGTGCCTGTGTGTGTGTGTGCAGGCTCTGAGACCGGGCTGGGCAGCCCGGACCCCCAAAGGGAGTGCAGACCTCCGGCCGCACCGCCTTCTCGGCTCGCCGCCAGGAGACCGGCCGGGAAAGGAGGGCAGTGAAAGAGAAGAACGAGTGAAAATCCCCGCCAGGGACGGGAGGGAGAGGCCCAATCTTAAAAGCCACGGGAAAGCCCTCGGGGAGAAGGGAGTGATCTGATCGCTGAGTGAAGGGACTCAGGAGGAGAGAGATTGAGGCAGCTTCAGCTGCCTTTAAAAAGAGAAAAGAGTTGGGAACTTTAGTACGCAGCTGAGAGGGATTGGGAAGAGAAGTAGCCAGAAATGAGTAGTCGAAGAGGGGTAAAAGAAATGGAGAAAGAGAGGAAATTAGACAGGAAGCGAGTAGTTGGCAGAAGACGGGATAGAGCAACAGAGTAATATTGAGGGAGGGGGGAAGCTGAACCACGGAGTGAGGGAGGGGGATCAAGATTCTCCTGGCAGCGGAGATTTCTTGGTTGGTTGTGCCAGAGATGGGCTCAAGGGACAGTAAGTCCTTGAACCCAGGGGCTGGGAATTATAAAGGGAATTCGCAGGAGCCCGGAATATCTGAGAGCCGTGAGGGGGTTTCTCAGGAGGGGAGCATTCCTCAGGACAGTCCACTGAGGATGATGTTGTGAGTTTGGGATACATGGGAATCCCGGAGAGGAAAAACAAGCAGAAAATTATTAATTATTATTTGTTTAAATAGACAGAGGAAATTATCCCAAAATATAATTTGAATTGGCCAAAGTCTAGATTGTTTAAAGATTGGATTTGTTAAGCTTTAAATCAGTATGTAAATTCTAAAGAACCTTTTAATCAAGAAGAGAGCGACTGTGCTACCCTGTAGCTTCCCCGGGTGGGGGGAAAGATAAATTCATTACTGAAACACAAGAAAGCGAGAGTTATCTGTTGTATCCTTTATAAACTAATAAGTAGCAGAAAAAAAGAAAAAAAAAAAAAAAAAAGAAGAGGTAAAACTGTTCCTTCACCTAAAGATATTTTGCTGGAAATAGAAACAGCAGCACCACCTAAATCCCATTTATCTGAAAAGTGTGCAGTGCTGGCTGTGCCAAGTGAGCTCTAACATATAACACAACTGACCATTTGTTACAACCTGGCATTAATTTGGTTTGGTTTATTATATTTACACATTCAAAAGGCAAATTCTGCCTTGCTCAGAGTCTGTGAAGCACAAACATATTTTATGAATATATAGTATCTAAATGGTGTGTTACAGTTGTGTTATGTGCATTTTAAGTGTTAAAAACATGTAGCACAGGTTTTTTTCACAGAATCTTAAATTTCCGTATTTTTAAAATGTTTGTTTTCCAATATTTTGTATAGTAAATATAAATGGTTTTGACTAAATGTTTTATTTATTTAACAGCAAAAATTCTGCTAAAAGAATTCCCTGTTTATTAAAGTTTTATTAATAAATTACTAACTGAATTTGTGTAAAATTAACTTTTATTGTAGTTGGCACATCTCTGGAGCTTTAGTAGTTTAAATTAAAAAGAAAAATAAAATAACTGCCTAAGAGAGAGAGAGATAAGACAGTGCTGTGAAATCTGTGCCATCCTTGAAACAAGCAGAGTTGAAGTGGCTCATAGGAACCTTATGAGGCCAAGGGTAGCAGTGAGACCAAACGTGTCAGTGACCAGACCCCAGGGTATAAACTTTGCTACCAAGAAGACTGGCACCTCGGCCCTTGGCTGCAGCCCCAGGGGCCTTGAGGAAGGTAGAGAGTGAAAACTCCTGAGGATTATTTTCACTGTGGTCATTAAGATACCCTTGGCAACTGGCCAAAACCATAAAGCAGGATGGGACAGAATCCAAAAAATAAGAAAGAAACAAGCGATATTAAAAGAAGCAGCACAAAAGCAAACAATGAGCAAACAAACTATACAAAAACAAAATCACAATAATTCTGATCCATGTGATAAATGCAAACAAATGTGACAAATGCAAAAACAAGATAAAATCTGTGGTTGTGGCACATCCATATGTTAATGCTGTCTGTTACAATCACAGTAATTTTGTAAAAGTATAAAAAAAATCTCAGGGAAAGAATTAGACAAAATGAGTAAGTGGTGTGAACAGTTGAAACAGCAGTATAGCAGCTGAGATTGGCCAACCTTAACTAAAATAATTTTCTAGGTTTAATGCAAGAAGTAGTTATAGAATTAAAATTATTTAAATGTTAAATTTGTGGAAGACTTAAAATAGCTAAAAAAATAGCTGTGGGAAAGTGGGAGTCTAGCTCCAGACCAATTTTAAAAATGAAATCTTACTCAAACTTCCAAGACAATAAAATGACCTGGAAGATAAATTTTGAATCATCAAATAAAACAGTTTGTATCAGATAATAATACTAACACCTGGCCACCAAAAACTCCTGCTGGATATTAGAGAATAACAAAAAGAAAGTAATTGCAGGATAACCATGTTGATTTGTGCTGGTGTAAAAGTTCTGGAGCTAACCCTTACCAATCCATAAGTGACCTAAAATTACATTTGGAACAACCAGGTACAACAAGTAACAAATGGAAAGCCCCTGATAGAATATATTAAATTTGTGAGCAAAGAGCATACAGTGAATTACCTCAAAAGTGAAAAAGAACCTGTATCTTAAGAGTTATATGACCCTCCTTCTTCGTTATACTGAGGTCCAGGAGCAATATGTTAGGAACACCACTTTATGAAACATTAAAAACAATAAAAGAGACTTGAACCTTGACTTTCCAAAAGCAAGAAGAAACCAGAAATGAAGACAAATGGCCTGCAGAGAGATGACCCAGCCATTTGAGCTGCAGATGGATCTTAGAGATATAGAACCCAAATCTATCTATTGAATCAGTTCATAAAGCTGCAGACAGTAGTTAAAGTTGTTTCAAACCAAACCTCTACTGCCCTAAAGCTGCTGGCCAAGCAACATTCACAAATGTGAGCATTTGTTTATGAAAACAGAATTACCCTGGAGTATTTGTTAGCTGAAGAAGGGGGAGTTTGTAGAAAGTTGAACAAATCTGAGTGTTGTATAAATGATTATAGAAGAGCCATCACAAAAATTGCTAAGGATATATATACCAGTTCAAAACTAGAATTTTATTTTGAAGACTGATTAGTGAGATAACCTTTTTAGAAGTACTTAGTGAAAATGTTAAAATTTATGCTATAGTGTTTTATATTAAGATTATTGTTTCTATTTTGTGTAATTTCATGCCTTATTAGACTAATCCATTCAGTAATTCAAGGAATACTGAACAAAAAGAAACTATAATAGCTCAAAAAATAAAAGTTAACTAAATTTGAAAGAGAGTGCAAAAAGCTTGATACAGCATGAAAAATGTTAAGAAATTAGAAATGAAAATAAAGTAAATGCAAGAACTGAAATTATTGAGAAGATAAAAAAATTAAGATTCAAGTTTATGTTTTTTTTTAAAAAAGGCACAAATAAATGTAATCAAAAAGAGAAATGGGGGATTATAATAAATGGAATTGATTCGTGCTGACTAAATTGTAACTATTTGGAAAGCTATTATTAGAAACAACCAAAAGAATCAGTGTTATGAGGCAGATGCACCCCTTTACAGATGTTACATGTTAAAATTGAGGTACAGGATGTAGTTTAGAAGATAAGTGATGTCTCATGACCAAAACGGCCTTGAGATGGACAGAATTCGAACGACTTTAATCATTGGGCCTAAAAATCAGTAAATATCAGACTAATTAGTAGAGTAACATAACACAACGCTTAGTACGCACACACAAACCTGTAAGGTTATCCAAAGGACAACGAGGAAGAGGAGAAGCCTCCGCCAAAAGACCCCCAAAAGAAGACTGAAGCCCCCCTAACAACAAGAGAAACATGTGCCGTGAAGGAAAGTGACATAAAATCAAAAAAAAATCAGAAATAGGAGAAAACATATGGGAAACATGAATGAATATGTATAAGCATACAGTATATAAGTTTAGCTTGAAGTGCTTTGTTTTGTATGTGAGGTGGGGTGAGAAGCACCCCACGTACCCTGGTCGGTTTTGCTTATGCTTTAATCGTACTGAATTACGGGCAAATTATATATATAAATCGTGAATTTTTTGCTTAATGATATTCTTTTACTAAATTGTATTGTTTTATACGAAATTACTATTCCATTTACTAAATTGTATTCATTTTTAATTAAACTGCCATTAACCCAAGGGACCTAGTTGTCAAAATTGTAATTTCATTGATAACAACCGGAGAGGCGGCGGCGGAGCTCGGAGGCGGCCCCGGCCATCGCAGGTGGGAGCCGCGCTCGGTTCTGCGGGGGCTCGGGGCTCGCTGCGGGCCCGGGAGGGGGCGGCAGGGGGCTGTGGCGGGTGGCTTGTGCCGTGGCCGGCCCGTGTTGGCCCTGGGCTGAGGGCGCTGCGGGAGCGGCTGCCCGCGGTCTCCTTGCCGCTGGGGCCTCGGCAGGAGGCGGTGGCGGAGCAGCGCTGGCTCGTCCCGCTTCGTGTCGGGAGGCCGGAGGTGGCTGCGCTGGGCCCGGAACGCTGCGCTGGGGCCGCCTCCGAGCTCCGCCGCCGCCTCACCGGGCTCCGGCCGCTGCTGCCGCCGCTGCCGGGCCCGCACAGACGCTCCGGCAATGGCGACTCTCCTGCCCCCATGGCCGCCCTGGAGGCGCCAGCGGGGCCGGGCTTGTCCCCGCTCTGCCCAATCAGCGCGCGCCACAGCCACGAGTGACGGCAGAAGCAGCCAATCGCAGCCAGCGGCGGGCTCTGCACACGGCACGGCCTCGCCTGCCTTGGGCGGAGCTCCGCCATTTCTCGGACCCCTGGGCTGAGGAGAGGCCCCGGCGCTGGGCCCGGCCCGGGCCGGAGGCCAAGGAAGCGCCGCTGCGCTGAGGCGCCGGGAGCTCGGGATGCCCGGGAGCTGAGGGCGCTGCGAGCTGGGGGTGAGTCCGGGATGGAGCAGGGCATGGCGGAAAGAGGTCAAAACTCTGTGACTCTCCTTCCTGTCCCGGGCGGGGAGCAGAACACACAAGGAAAGGCTCGGGGGTCGGGATGAGGGTGGGGACAGTTTAATCCTTGGTCACGGGCACAGCACACCTGACTTGGGGAAATTAATTGAATTTATTCTCAAACATGTCTGAACAAGAAAACGAAAAATAAAATAATTCCTAGGGAAATCCATCTTCCCCCCAGCTGTCCCTCCTTCCCAGGCTTAACTTTGTGCCCCTCTCCGTCCCCCTCCCCGCCCAGAGGCACAGGGATGGGGGTCACAGTCAGGTCATGTCACTGCCTCCCCGTGAGGGCCAGGAATCCTTGTCCTGCTGCAGCCTGGGGTCCCTCGCAGGGGCCAGAGTCCCTCAGGACCAGGCTGCTCCAGCGGGGATGGCCAGGGGGATCCCCGAGTCCGGCCAGGAGCCACTTGCATGGCTGTGCAGGGGCTTCTGCCGGGCTCGGGGCCTCTCTCAGGCACCCCCTGCTCCGGCCCGGCCTCACTGCCCCCCTCACCCCCCATGCAGCGAGTGCCCGGGCAGGGAGATGCACGATTTTCCCGGGGCTGAATCTTGGTGTTTCTGAGCTTTATTGAGGTGAATGTTGGTGTTTTGTTTTTTTTGTGAGGGCAGAATCTTTGTATTTTGGGGGGATTTCAGATTTTTGGTGTTTTGGAAGTTTTTGATCTGTCTTTGTTAGCATTCAGGATCACACATAATCACCGAATGATTATATGCAGGTGCTTTATTGAAGCGTGGGGGAACTGGGGGTATCAGCAACGCAAATCTAGCTCCATTGTCTTTGTCCAAAGTGCACATATTTCTACAATTTCAGCTGTAGCAGTAATCACTGTAACAACCTTATCAATACTGTTTCATTAATATTGCTTCATTAACTTTATTGCTTCATGAGAGTTAGCTCATCCTTTTATGAACATGTCCGAATCTTATCTCTGGGTGGGTATCTTGGAGACCCCAAGTACCAGTTCCCATTACCGTAAGCATTTCAGCTTGCTAGGCCATCCCTAATACCCAGCATTCCTGTGGCCTGCCCCTACATTAAAAATGGTTTTAAGAAACATTTTCAGAAACATTTAACCCCATAGTAACATATTTCTCCTCTTTGGAAGTATTTCACTTTACTATAATAAGTGTAATGCTTTCACTCTATACCGTCCTTTTTCTGTGTTTATACTTGATGTTCATCTTCGAATCCACAGTTGTCATAAGCGTTGTTACACTCTGGAGGACTTGGAGATGACAAATGCGGATGTGGATCTCTGTCCCATGTCAGTGCCTTTATTATCTTCTGGTTCCAGGATACTCTTTTCTTTCTCTCTCCTTTCAGAACTGCACAGATTAACCAGATTGCTAAGAACACAATTAGTAGGATTATCAGTCTCTCAAGAATAGATTTGATCCATGAGCTCACATTCCATCCTAACCATTCAAAACTTTTATCTACCCAACTTGTGGTCAGATCTTCCCTCTCTTTCTGTGCTCCATGTTCTGTTTGTTTTAGTGGATTAATGTTGTGCTCTACATCTGCAGTTCCATTTGGGCTGTGGATGCAGCAGTGATCAATTTGTCCTTTTAGGTACCAGCATACTCTGTGTTCTTTCAACAATAACAGATCTAAAGCCAATCTGTTTTGCTGGGTCATTTTAGTTGTGGCTTGTAATTGTACATTTAGCTCTAAATCCCTCTTTGGTAACTCTTGCCAATCTTTCTACCTGGCCTGTAAGTTTGTACAACATCTTTCTATTGTTATAATTTGCTATTGGACCAAACAAGGATTCCAGGGCCCACTCACATTTTACACTACTGGAGGGTTCCTGACATCTTTCTTCATCCTCCGCTTTGTTTTCCTGAAGTTCTTGTCTCGTTCTTATTTGAAGATGTCCATGTTCTCCCTTGAATGGGGACCTTTTCCAAATTGGGCATAAGGTGGGGAGGCCTAGAGTAATCTCTTTTACTTTTTCACCTTCAGGCAAATGTGTTGTCCAGGTGCCATCGCTTGCTGCCCACCAAATTGGCCTGGACTCTGAACTGTACTTGTGCTACATATTACCTTTTGGATCACTTGTCCTATCTTGTCATTTATTTCACCTTGTTTGTGTTTGTTTCCTCTGCAGGCACATCCAATTTGCAGGGCTACCACAAGTGGTGGCATTTGTTTTATTTCTTCATCATCAGAAGTACAGTCCTAAGCTTTGTTCCATACCCACCAATTCACTTTGTCTGCCTCCATTCTACTACTGGTTGCAGTGTTCCATACCCCTGGATCTGTTTCATTTTCAGAGCCTTCCCACTTAATGCACCAAGGGCTATCTGCCATAGATTGGAATTTCTGAAGCCCACTCACTGACCATGCACTGTCCCAAGCTTCAGCCCGATCTTTTCCTTCCTGTCCTTCACACTTCCACTTCAATACTGGAATCTTTTCTTTAATAACCATTGCTATCTTTTCATAACACCATCCATAATTCCCTAATCCCCCATACCAGCCTAGTTTTGGTTCATACTTTCCTCCATTTTCATGACAATCCCATAGAGATGAATACTTTGGCTTCACAGCATTTTCAAACACTGTCTTATTTGGGTACTCGTAATCTATGTGCAGTACACAGCTCACATTTTCATTTTTATTCTTTTGTATTTCAGGTAATTTTGATGTTCTAATTCCCCAATTTATTAGGTCTCTTGCTGCCTTTGGTATTGGCAGACAGACAGTTATTTTGCTGGTGTTTTGCATGTTGGCAAAATCTTTAATTAATCCAATGATTCCATTTTCTGCCTGAATAGTATTAGAGACTTTTATCACTTGTGTTTCTGGCTGCACCCCCACATCCCTCTTCATTGTCAAATGAAGAGTTGTCAGCTGATCCTTTTGCATTTCACATCCCAAGGTAACATTGATTCCAACTGATGGCACTAAAGGCCATGAAATAATCACCATTACAGTCACTAGCAACCTAGACATTTGAAACAATCAAACCCGCTTTATCTGCAGCTTTGTTGGCCCTACAGTTTGTGCAGTCCACAGTGCAGGGGAAACCTTCTTCACCCTGGTGTAATGTATGCAGGGATCCAGTCCAGCTCCTTTGACTGCTGTCAAGGTAGTTAACAGTACCTGATAGGGTCCATTCCACCTTTCTTTTAATGGTTCTTCCTTCCAGCTTTTACTGTACACTTCATCTCCCGGGGGGATGTCATGAACTGGATTCTCAAGAGTCAGCGGCCTGTTCCACACAAGGGTGCTCCGAAGTCGAGCTCGAGCTTTTCCAAGAGACAGAAAATAATTCTACACCTCTTGCTTCCCTGTAACATGTACATTTGGATTAGGTTCAGGGCATTCATATGGTTTCCCATCCAATATCTCATAAGGACTGACTGACATCCCGCTTCTAGGCTTTATCTGAATCCTCAGCAGTGCTATTGGTAAAGCTTGTGGCTACTGCAATTTAGCCTCTTGGCATCTTTTGCTGATTTGCCTCTTCAATGTCTGATTCATCCTCTCTACCTGTCCACTGGATTGGGGTCTCCATGGTGTATGGAGATGCCAAGCTATTCCCAGTAACCTACTCACCTCCCTCACTACGGTGGCTGTGAAATGTGGGCCCCTATCTGATGATATTCCTAGAGGCACCCCAAATCTTGGAATGATTTCTTGCAGTAAGCACTTGACTGTCTCCTTTGCTTGATTTGTGTGACAGGGAAGAGCTTCTGGCCATCCTGAAAATGTGTCAACCCCTACCAATAGATATTTGTATCCTCGAGTTCTTGCTAATTCTACAAAATCTACTTGCCAATAATCTCCTGGTTCTACTCCTACCCGTATTTTCCCTAATTGTGCCTGTCATCTAGCCACTGGATTGTTCTTTAAGCAAATTTCACATTTTGACATTACTGATTTTGCCATTGTTAACATCCGTACTGAAATTAAATTTTGTTTTAACGATTTCACCAATGCCTCTGCAGTCCAATGACATTTGTTATGTTTAATTTGTAGAACTTCTCTCATTCTCAAGGGGGGTACCACTACTTGTCCCTGTGTAGTCACATACCACCCTTCTGAATTCTTCTGTGCATTCAGTGAGTGTCCCAATTTCTCATCCTCTATTGAATATTTTGGTTCTGGAGGTAAATTGAATTGAGATACATTAGTTTTTAAAGGTATCAATGCCATTGCAGTTTTCACTTCTCGAGCAGCTTGTCGGGCTGTCCAGTCTGCTCTCCGATTTCCCTCATGAATTTTGGAGCTTCCTGATTGGTGAGCTTTGCATTGCATGATTCCTACTTGCTCGGGCTTTTGTACTGCTTTTATTAATTGCAGGACTGCATCTTGATGTTTAATGTGTGTGTCTTTAGAAGACAGCAGTCCTCTTTCTTTCCCCGGTACCCCATGTACATGCACCACTCCAAAAGCATGTTTTGAATCAGTCCAGATATTTACTTTGCTCCCTTCACTCATCTCTAATGCCCTGGTTAAAGCAACCAGTTCTGCTCGTTGGGCAGATGTGTTTGCTGGTAAGGAGCAAAGCTGGATTCAGAAGGTTTAGCTGTCTTTAATGTGACACCATCGTGCTCGGTTAGGGTTGCCTGGAATTTCATCATCCTGCTTGGAGATAGCCATTGGCCCCCCTTTTGTTCTAACACAGTGGTCACCATGTGTGGCACATAGACATCTATGTCTCTACCCAGCGTGAGTTTCCTGGCTTCTTGGATCAGCATCACAGTGGCTGCAACTGCCCGCAGGCATGAAGGCCATTCGGCACTCTCGTTGGTTGTCAAGTTGTTTGGAGAAGCAGCCTACCAGCCTTTTCCAGCTTCCCAAAGGTTGGGTCAGCACTCCCAGTGCTGGGTGTGATCTTTCATGCACAAACAGCTGAAAATCTTTGGATAGATCAGGCAATCCTAATGCCAGAGCTGTTGTCAATGCCTCCTTCAGTTTGAGGAAGGCCTCCTTCTGTGGTCTGCCCCAGGTAAGCGGTTGTGTCTTCTGGGCTTCATACAAGGGTTTTGCAATTAGTCCATAGTCCATGATCCACAGGCTGCACCACTCTGTCATCCCAAAGCAAACTCGCAGCTCATGCAGGTTCTGGGGTTCTGGAATAGCACAAATAGCTTGAATACGGTTAGTACCCAATTTACATTGCCCTTGTGAGATTTCACATCCCAGGTAAATCACAGTCTGTTGGACAATTTGTGCCTTTTCTTTAGACACCTTATATCTTCCCATTCCTAGTTGATTTAAAATTTCAATTGTTACCTTTATGCAGGTTGTTTTCTCTTCTGTAGCTGTCAGTATATCACCAACATACTGTAACAGCAGGTATTGTTCTCTTGGTACTTGCCCATTCTCGTTCCAAATCTCCAGCTCCTTCGCCACCTGACTTCCAAATAGGGTTGGACTGTTCTTGTATCCTTGTGGGAGTCGTGTCCAGGTGAGCTGAGTTTTCCTTCCATTGTCTGGATTTTCCCATTCAAAGGCAAACAGTTTCCTACTTTCTTTGTCAAGTGGTATGCAGAAAAAGTCATCTCTTGAATCAATTACAGTAAACCATTTCTATTTCTCTTTCACAGATGTCAACAATGTGTAGGGATTAGCTACCACTGGGTAAATATCTTTAGTTATTCCATTTATTGCTCTCAAATCCTGTACTAGTCTGTACTCACCATTTGGTTTCTTCACTGGAAGTATTGGTGTATTCAATTCTGATTCACATTCTTCTAAAATTTGCTACTTCAAAAATTTATCAATAATCTTTACTATTCCTTGCCGTGCTTCTGGCTTTATGGGATACTGTTTAACCTGGACAGCTTTTGCTCCTTCTTTTCATTCTACATGTCCTGGTTGTGCCAACTTAGATTTTCCTGGTATGTCTGTTTCCCATAGAGAGGGAATTACTGCATCCTCTACTTCCCGAGGGATAGCAGAGACTGGTTTTTCTTTTATCATTAAGATTTGTCCTGTCTTTGATTCAGGTATTTTCATTAAAAGCTCCCCGTTTTCAAAAGTTATCACTGCATCAAATTTTGCTAATAAATCTCATCCTCAAAGTGGAATTGGACACTCAGGCATATCTAAAAATTCATGTGTTAACACTTTGTTTCCAAAGCACAAATCCAGGGGTTGCAGGAATGGTCGATTCTCCTCCTTCCCTGTGGCTCCAACTATTGTTGCTGTTTTGTCTCCAGCTTGCCCTTTTAGATCATTTAGCACAGAATATGTAGCCCCTGTATCCACCAGAAATTTTACTTCTTTATCTCCCAATTGTATAGTTACTAAAGGTTCTTGTATTGGTTTTTGTTCCGATTCTAGTCAGCTGCTGTACTCCCCCAGCACCATTAATTTGGAAGCATCTTGATTCTGCTTGAACTGATTGCCCTGGTTAAACCAATTTGGGCATTCATTTTTCCAGTGCCCCTCTTGTCTACAAGAAGCACATTGATTTAACCCCAATCTTGGCAAAACCCATCCCCCTCGTCCTCTGCCAAGTCCGCCCCTCCCCAGTCCACGACCACCTCTGCCGCATCCTCTGAAACCTGGATTCTCTCTTCCTTGGATCACTGCCAAAAGATTTTGCTGCTGCTTTTTACTAGCTTCCTTTTCTCTGTTACTGTATACTTTCCAAGCCACTTCAAGTAATTGATTCAAATTCCTTGTATCTTCTCCTTCTGACTTCTGCAGTTTTCTCCTAATATCCTGCGACTGCCCAAGAAAAATGAACACAAGCTGAACATTCGCTGTTCTGTTTCTAGTTGAAGATCTGTATACTTTCTTGCTGCCTCCTTAAGCCTTTCCAAAAATGCAGCAGGGGATTCTTTCTTTTCCTGTCTTATCTCATACAATTTAGACCAATTCATTAGCCTTAGGTACAGCATTCCCAACCCCTGTCTGGAGCCACTCTTGATATCTCTTCAGCCTCCGCATGTCCCCAAAGGCATTGGGATCCCACCCTGGATCCTCGGTTGGAAAGTTCTCATCTAAAGTCGCCGTCAGCACCCCAGTTCTGAGATCTTCTCTCACCTTCTCCTTGGCTGCTCTAAGCACCATCTCTTTCTCAGTAGAGTCCATTAAATTCTCCACTTTTCCTTGTATATCATCCCAAACTGGATCTGAGTTTTCATAATCATTTTTACCACCCCTGCTACTTTATCAGGGTTTTCTCTCTAAGTTCCAGCTGATTGTTTCCAAATTATCAAGTCTGCGGGTGAAAAAGGAACTTCCACAAACACCAGCCCTTCTACTCCTTGTCTCGTACTCCTTGTCTCAAGGGGGCAATCACAGTCCGCCTTTGTCTGCCCAAATCTTTTCCCGTTCTACCCAGAACCGGAGCAAGCTGTGACCGAGTCTGATGGGATACCGGTGTCGCTGATTTATTATCATCACCCCTGCTACTGCTATCTTCCTCCCCAGCATTTTTCACATTTCCTTGTATCACGGTTAGATTTGGATCATCTCCTAGAGAAGAAGGATCAGTGAAGGCGGTAGAGGAGGATAAAGAGGGAAAGGTGAAGTGGGATTAGGCGAGATAGTGTTAGGTGAAATAAGATTGGGTGAAGTGGGGGCAGACAAAACAAAATTGTGTTCTTTTGGTTCTGCTGAAACCACTTGTAAATCAACATCCATCTCTTTCCCCCGATGCAAACTTTCTTTTAATGCCAGGTGCTCTAAACAACTTTTTCTTTTACACAGACTTCACATTTATCACTCACACGTGCCTTAACTGCCACCAATCCACACTCAGCCTGCCATTCTGGCTTGTCTCACAAATAGAAAAACAAATCAACGTACGAAACTTCATCCCACTTTCCTCGGGCTTACAGAACAACATCAACTGTAAAATGGTGTTCTACTGCAAAGATCCATTTCTCAGCCACTTTTCCCCACAGTCCAGGTCATATCCTGGCCACCATGTATTACAATAATCAATCAACTTTACGTAAACCTTGCCCAAAGTTTCCCTGTTTGCAATGTGCTAATAAGCACCCCAAAGGAGAAGTAGGTGGTACAGGGGCATTGCCACCTCAAATCCCTTTAAGCTTCTCCATGTTACAGTTACAATACACCACACAGCACTGCTGCCCAACCTGCAACACTTTCGCACTTGTCTGACAGACGGCGCCTGGGCAATACCAGGAATTCCTCCAGCCCAACCGTGCGAAGCTTTGGCTGCGTCTTATCGGCAGGCACCAGAGCAGACCGAAAAGCACCTCACCTCTCTCAGAGGGACGTTGTGAGCGGCGGCGACGGTCGCGGCCGGATGGGCTTCCGGAGAATTCATGGCTCTGTGAAGTGTTTGTTCTTCTGGAAATTCTGGAATGTATCGGGACTTGGTCTGAGCAGCAGTCCTTGTCAATTAGTAACATTTTCTGAAATTGATGGTTTCTCCCATTGTTTCCTTACGTACAAGTCCCTGGCCCTATCTCCAAGCAGATTCTCTCATTGCCTCTGTTTTTCCTTCCTGGTTCTTCTTTGTTTTTGGGATTGCTCTCAGTGCCCTCATTCTCTGTCCTTTTGTAGCCGTTTGTGGCTCAGGAGGCCTGGCTGCCACCTGCATCCCCTTGCTCAGCTGCTGAATGAGCTGCACTCAGCAAGGTGTGGTGCATGGTAAAAAGATGAGAGTTGCTGTAGCACATGAGAGGAGAAACAGCATTTGTTAAACCCACGGTCTGCCAGGGAACCAGAAAAGTGTGTCCCATTCCCATCCTTTCCATATTTGGACAAGTACATGAGCTGCTTTGCTATTTCCTTTTTTATCTGTTTCTGCACCTTCTCCTTGCTGATCTGTTTGCCATCAGCAGTTTGAACCTTTTAACTTTTCCCAAACCTCTCCTTTTTCTACTAAAAGGTAATCTGACCCCAACCCATAGTGAAATGTTGTGTTCTTCATCTGAGTGGATTGGTTGAGGGGAAGGTCAGGAGCTGGAGCTGTCTGATTGGTGTTATTTCAATGACATCCTGTAATCTAATAATGCCATTGAAATGAGAAATGGTTTCTCTGGTACCTGCTATGAATTCATCAGGGTTCCCAGGGTCTGGTCCATGGTGTTGCAGGATTTGTTCGGGTGGTCTTTCATCTTTTCCCCTTTTTTGGGTGCTCCCTCCAGCCAGGGCTGCATCAATTGTCAGCTTTTCTCTCATTAAATCATCACATACTTGGAATTCCTGACTGATTTCCCTGAACTTGTGGTAGCAAATAAACCCCAGTGGTCTGATACACCCTATATAACATAGACAGAGACAGCACATGTTGGAGTGGGGACAGGGATGATTCTCCCCCACTTGTTTTAGTGAAGTTTTCACAACATTCTTCCTTTTCTGTTTTCCTTTGCAGTTTAGCCAATTTCTGCTGCAGAGTCAGATATCCTTACAATGGGCTGTGCCTTTATCTGTGCAAATTCCATCTGTGCAAGCAGGCAGAGCTTGGGCTGAGGGACAGAAAGAATCAGCTCAGTTCCCTGCAGGTAGGAAGCCTCATGTCCATTGTGCAGGCTTTGGGCCATCAGTGTTAATTTGCATTTCTAAAGCTCCTCTCCTGGCTGCCTGGAATGAAACTTCTCTTCCCAGGAGGCCATGGGATGACTCACATATGGCCACTCCAAAAGTGACATTTTTGAAGAAAAAAATACTATACTATCTCTTTACAAGTTATGGGGGTCACCTTTAAACCTCTTAGTTTTTAAAACTGAGGCGTAAAGGTGAACATTCAAAAATGCACACCAAATTCTTGCAATCATAACGGCCACGCACACACATTCCCAAAAAAATCCAAAGCAATAAAGTTTTTTTCTACTTCTTGCCCAAAGTCTAAAAACTGATTTTCCCAACCCTGGCTCAGCACTACGAGTCTAACTAACAAAATAGAAGTAGGATTATTAAGGAAAAGCATAATAATGGTGTAGTCTTGTCACCAAAACTGCAAGATGAATAAAAACTCTCCAACAATATAAAATCAAGGCATGACTTGAGTCTGGCCAAAATGTGCAACAGAAATCATTAATTCCTCACTTTGGCAGGGTGTGCAGAGAAAATCATTCCAAGACATGTAAATTTAATAGATGTTTCCTAAACTATATACAGTCTGAACCCATAGAAATCCGTTGGTTTAATGTTCATTGGTTTGAAGGTGTGGAGCTGTTAGGATTTGGTTTCCTGTTGCAGCCGGATTTCTGTGCCTGTGATGTGAATTAGGTGGGCACTCCTGGATTTCCTGCTCAGCCTTTTCCAGACCAGATGTCTCCAGCTGTGCCTGGGGCAGGGTCTGGGGTAGATGTTGGTTGATGTTTGTTGCTGGGTGTTGATGTTTTGTTGCTGGTCGTTATCTTGGGGGGAATCTTTTGGGCTATTCCCAATCTGTTGAGATGTTAATTTCATCTCTGCTGAGTGCTGGAAAAGAAGGATTAAAATTCCTTTCCCCAAGGCAAATGCAAACCAAGTCCCTTCAGAGAAATAAGAATTGAAGCCATTTTCAAGTTGGTCTATTTTCCCATATTCTAATCCCAGGCAGGGCAGAGTGTGAGTGCAATTGAGAGGCAGAGTGGAATTGTCCCGGTGCCTTCCGCAGCAGCTGTGGCGAGGGCAGGCACAGAAAGGCCTGAAGCTGCAAGAGTGAGAGCAAGGATTGTCCCGCAGTGGCTGGAGATGGCAAAGGAGGGTGGCCAGGCCGAGGATTTGAGCAGAGGATCTGTGGGCAGGCGCAGGGGCTTCCCCCGCTGGGGAGCCCTGGCTGCTGCTGCGTTGCCTTCAGTGCAGGCTCAGGGGTGGCCTGTTTAATATTCCCTTCCAGTTCAGATTTCTGAGTCTGGAAGAGCCATGGCTGGGGCATCAATCATTTTATTTTTTTCATTTTGTTAAGTTCTGTTCTCTTCTTTATGTCCACTCAGTAAAATTGAGGCTATCTGGGGCTAAAGAAGTCATACAATGCTCAGGCCAGAACAAAGAATCCTCAGTCCAGCTCCTGCAGTTCCCTAATTATCCTAAGAATTGTTCCAGCTCCATTTTTGTCCTGGGAAACATTATTTCTCAGATTCCCTGAACTCTCTCTGAATCAATACACCACAAACCCTCAGTCAAAAATTGTTTCCAATATTTAACCATTTTCTCTGTCATTTGCCCTTTCTTTTTTTTCAGCTACTCAAAGCTGCTTTTTTGCCTGAAAATGAAGCCATTTCACAGAGGCTTCCTCTACCTCTTCTCCTTGTTTTTCTGACTGGATCAAGTCATCCACATCCTGCAATAAGCCAGTCCCTGGGGGTGAGGTCAATTCCTTTGATATTTCCTGCAAGGCTTGCCCCAATCAGGCCGGTGCTTCCGTGCATCCCTGCAGAAGGACCGTCCATGTCTTGAGCATTTTCCCTTCTAGCTCTTGTTGCCAGCCCAAGGCAGAATTGTGTTTGCATCCTCTGGAAGTGGGCAGATCCCCAGAAAGCATCTTTTGCATCAAGTTGTGAATGGCAGCAGTGTGAGGAGGGCACCTGGTTGAGGCTGGTGTAAGGATCTGAGAGTGTGGGGTGCCTCGGTTTCATCATCTCATTTCTTCTTCTTGGGTCCTGCAGCATTCTGTGGATTCCATTGGATTTCTTGTTTGGCAGGATAGGAGCATTCTAGGGAGCCATCCCTGGCTCCCCAAGCCGTGCCTTGAGCAGGACTCCCAGACAGGCTGTGAGCCCTTCCTTCCCTCCCTTGGAACAGGGGATTGCTTTAGGACACCTCTTGTCCTGGTTGCTTCAGAGAGATGTGGAGAGGCTCCATATCTAATTTTGCCAATTTCCCTGGGGCTGCCCACACTTGTGGGTTCACTTCAGCCATGGCTCTGCCAGACATTTGATGCAGAGGTACAGCAGAACCAACCTCTGTATCCCCTTTGGCAATATTAATTTGCATTCCCAATTTAGCCATCAAATCCCATCCCAGTAAATTACAATCACAATTGTGAGCAAATAAAAATTCCTGCATTTTAAACACATCCCCCACATCTGCTAATAGTAGCTGAATAAAACACACCCACTCATCTTTCCCACTTAGTGCCTCAATAGCTAAAATATTCCCTAACACCTTTAGGTGTAAGATTCCGAGTGAATGGAGAGGCCCCTGTGTCCATCAGGAAAGGTCTCCTCTGGATCCAGAGCCACCCTGGATGTTCCCAAGGGCTGCAGTGTGGTGGGTCCCTGGTGGAATGGGAGCTGTGCCACCGCTAAGAATGCGTGTCCATCAAGGGCTGGACTTGCTGGTGCTGAGGGTGCTGCTGTCTGTGCTTGCAGTGTCCTTGTGCCCTGCAGCTGGAAGGCTGATTCCTTGCCAGGGGCTGTTTGGGTGGGCTGTGCCCTGGCCAGGAGGGCAATGCCTGTGCCAGGTGCTTTGGCCGAGGGTGTCCCCTGGGTGCTGGGGCCCCCTTGGGCCCTGGGCTTGATCCCTCAGGGGCTGTAGGAAGTGTGCCATGAACTTTGCCTTCAGCTTGGCCTTTTGCTCATCCCTTGCTGCATTCAGCTGCTGAGCCTTTGTGAGCAAGTGCTGCAGGGGCTTCTTCTGTCGCTGCTGCACCCCCCTCAGTGCCTGTGGGTGCTCATCCTGTGGCAGCTGCTGAGCTTTCTGCAAAACCCTTCCTTTCTCCAGGGACCCAGCAGGAAATGCTTAAAAGATCCTCTGGATCCTTGCAGGTCTAATCGCCATTTGTGAGCTGTTCCTTCCTCGTGCTGGCTGTGCTGAGGCTCCCCTCCCCAGCCCGTATCCCAGAGCCGGTCCCTGTCCTGCCGCAGTGTCCAAAGGCGGCCCCCCCGGCGGGCAGGGCCGGCAGCTCCACGGGGCCGGGCAGCGGCCGGGGCGTCCCGCAGCCTCCTGGGGGCCGGGGGCCACTGCCGGCCCTGCCCGGGGGGTGCTGGGCTCAGGCAGCGCCCGGCGCTGAGCCCTGGCTGCCCCACAGCCCCGGCCCGGCCCCACAGCTCCCCACAGGCCCCCAGCCCGTGCTCCCGGTGCCGCAGCTCTGCGCCCGCTCCTGCCGCTCCCAGCTCAGAGAAACCCCCTGAAATCCTCACCTCCTTGTTTTCCTCTCCTGGAAAACTGGGATACAAAGGATCTGAGTAAGCAAGCAAATTCTGAGGATAAGACCCTTCTGAAAATCCTTCCAATCCTCAGTATTTTTCTCTTTTTCCTCTTATATATAATCATTTTTCTTATCCCATGGATTCCTCCTGCTGCTTCTTGCCTTAAGCACATTCCTGCACACTCCCCTTCAGCCAATCCCTTCCCAGCACACCAACACCATCCATCCCCTGTTGTCTAAATCCCTTCTGGACTTCCCTTCTTGCCCCCCTGGGTGTCCATGTCCTTAATTCCCTCTGGGAGAATGTGCAAAAAACCTCCACATGCTCCCAAATGACCCTTGAGAGATATTTTGGGATCCTCATCCCTTTTGCTGGGACCCCATTGTGGCTTTCCCTTTTGTCCCCTCCCTGGGTGCCCTGCCATGTTCACTCTCCGAAGATGCCACTGTAGTCACTGCTGAGATTTTCAGTGCTCTCTCCCTGCCGACTCTTGAGAGCCGCCCTGATCCGTCCCTCGTCTGTCTCCTGCTCACTCTCGGGTACCCAATCAATGCCCGGTGCCGCCGCCAGCCGAGGGAGCCGATCCCCCAAACTGGGTGAGGCCCCTTCAGCTGCACTCACTGCCCGCTGGCCCGGACGGTGGAAGGAATTGCGGAGGAGCCCCAAGGTGTGTGGAAAAATTGACATCCCCACAGGTTTCTGTCCACAAGGAAGACAGAGGAGTCCTGTAACAGTAATTTCATTCATAAAAATAGGGAGAGGCCATGGGACATTTCCTGTGGGGTCTCTCCAGTTGTTGGCAGACACAGCCTCCTTTTCATCCTAATTTTCTTGGTCACATCTCCCTCTCCCTTTCCCCACTGGCTGAAGTCCTGGAGAAGTACAGACTTCTCAATGCACCCCACTTTTGTATAGCTAACAATATTGATGGCTGTGTTAAGTCTTTGTTGTTCTTCTGGAAGTTGATGAATTTAGCAGGACCTTGGCTGAGCAGCAGTCTGTGTCATCAATTCATAACATTTTGTGCAGCTGCTGGCTCCTCCTGTCACTTCCTTATGTCCACGTCCCTGGCCCTATGTGCAATGAGGTTGAGGGGATCAGTTTGTCAAGAGGCTTTGTTGTTGTTCCTTTGCTGGGGTTGCCCCGTTTTGGGGCCATCCCCCCTGGAGCAGGGTGTCCCCCCTTGGTGCAGGCGCAGGGCTCAGGCAGGGCTGAGCCAATCAGAGCGCGCGGCGCTGATGACTCATCAGTGTCCAGGCAGAGCCGCAGCTGCCAGCGTTCCCCAGCTGGAGCCCAGCTGCGCCCCTCCCCCCCGGGCCTTGGCGCCCCCCTGGAGGGGAATTTGGGGAGGTGGGAGGGGGGAGCGCCAAGGCCGGGCCCCCCCGCGCTGTGGTGGCGGGAGCGGCTGCAGTGGGGAGCGAGTGCGGGCGGAAGCGGCCGAGAGCCCAGCGCTGCCCCAGGCCGAGCTGGCCCAGCTGCATCCGTGCCCCTGCGGTGGGATGCTGTGGGACTGGGGGGGAAGAGGGAGGCGGCAGTGGGTGCTGGGCCTGGGGGCAGGAGGAGAAGGGAAGGAGAAGCAGGTTTGAAGAACAAAACGGTCGAAGGATTCACGTGGGAGGAGCAGGTGCAGGAGGAGGAGAAATAGTAGGAGGAAGAGGAGTGGGAGGAAGAGTAGGGCCACAGGAGGAGGTGGGAGAGAAGGAAGAGGAAGCAGGACAACGTTCCATTCTCCCTGTATGTGCAGTCCCAGGAGTGTTGCCCTGGAGGTGACTGGGGAGGGGATCCACGATTTTGATGGGACTGAATCTTGGTGTTTCTGAACTTTTTTGGGCTAAATATTGGTGCTTTGTTTTTTTGCAGGGGCTGAATCTTTGTATTCTGGAGGGGTTTTTTCCTGAATTTGGTGTTTGGGTAGTTTTTCATCATTGTTTTGATGTTTGGGCTGAATCTTGGTGCTTTGCTTTGTTACAGACACAAGATGCCCAATGACTTCCTGAGATGAACTTGGGCATGGAGGAACCCCCAGCCCAAGGCGCTCTCCTCTCCTTTTCCTCCTAACCAGGAATTTTCATTCCCAAGCTGTGTCCAGATGGAAGAGGAGGAGAAAAAGCCCCAGAGATCCTGCATGAGGAGGGGCTGGAAACCCAGCCCAGGGAGCTGCGAGGAGGAAAGATCCCCCCAGTGCCAGGAACACGTCCAAAGATCCAGCCGGAGCTCAGAGCTGGGGGAGAAGCCCCACAAGTGCTTGGAATGTGGGAAGGGTTTCAGAAAGAGATCCCACCTGATTGAGCACCAGAGGATCCACACTGGTGAAAAGCCCTATGGGTGTGGGGAATGTGGGAAGAGCTTCAGCCAGAGCTCCTACCTGAGGAATCACCAGGTGATCCACACTGGGGAACGGCCCTATGAGTGTGGGAAATGTGGGAAGTGTTTCAGAGGTATCTCTGACCTGATGAGACACCAAGTGATCCACACAGGGGAACGGCCCTACACCTGCTTGGAATGTGGGAAGAGCTTTGGGTGGAGCTCTGACCTGCGAAAACACCAGCTCATCCACACTGGGGAGAGGCCCTACGAGTGTCCCCAGTGTGGGAAGAGGTTTCGGACCAGCTCCCATGTCCTCATACATGAGCGGATTCACACAGACGAGAGGCCCTTCCGCTGCCCTGACTGTGGGAAGGGCTTCAAGCACAACTCCAACCTCACCGTCCACCGGCGCATCCACAGTGGGGAGAGGCCCTACGAGTGTCCCCAGTGTGGGAAGAGCTTCTCACAGAGCGCTCACTTGACCCAACACCAACGGAGGCACCAGTAAGGGAAGCCCTGCAAGTGCCCCGAGTGCGGGAAGAGCTTCGTGCGCTGCTCCAGCTCCATCCCCCATGGGAGGATGGGCGTTGGATGATCCCCAGTGACCCCCGTTGGGCAGAGCCCTGGTGATCCGTGGTCCTGGTGATCCATGTTGGGAAGACACCTGGCTGGGAGGCTCCACATCTTCCTGGCTCCCTGTGGGCACCTGGATGAAAGCAGGGGAATGAAAATCTTAACAGGATACAGAATGACAATGGGAATTGTTGACTTTCAATCCTCGAGAACCTTTTGCCTCAGGAGCTGTGTGGGCGGAGAAACGGTGGTAACACCATGCTTGGGGGATTCTGAGGGGAGCACACACACTCTGTGGGGGGGGAGGACACGACCCCCAGGATCCCCCTCACCTTCCTGCACAGGCAGAAGCCGAGCCCCAGTGCCAGGAAGACAAAGCCCAACACGGAGACTCCGATCCCCTTCAGCTTCTTGCTGTGGGCAGCATCTGTCATCATCCCTGGGGGGGTCTGCAGGGGTCAGGACCCTCAAATCGTCTCACAGACATCCCAGGCCATTCCAAGGACCCTCCCAGTGTCTCTCAGCCCATCCAGGACCCTCTGAAACCTTCTTTGGAGATAATAATATTAAAAAACTAAGAATTTTAGAAAAATAAGCGATATTAGTTAGAGATAGGCCTTGCTGGAACTAGTTAGAGTTAATGATTAATTGAGAAGCAAGATTTGAGATAATGAATCTCATGTAAAAAATTACTTTTCGTTGTATGTTTGTTCAGCTGTGCTTATAATGAGAAAAGAGAAACTGATAAACGGGTTCAGGAAGATCACAGACCTTACATCTGGAAACCCATTTCAAAGTCACAAGGGAGGAAACTGGAGTTGTACCAAATGTCATTTGTAATGTCAACCATTGTAAAGGCAGAAAGGTCAGAGTGAGGAAAAGCGGTTTTCCTTCATCTCTTGATGACCCCTCCTCACCAAAACAAATCCCTCCTCAGATTAGGGAGCCAACCACACAGGCGTAATGACTTTTTAAAATCATTATTGTGCATTTTAATCCAAAGTGGGGAATGGGAGGTGTTAGCATTGTGCATATGTATTCATATTTAGGATATTTAAGACTTTTGTAAATAAATAGACACTAGAATCTTTTGTCAACTTGCAGTGCGTATTAAGGGGTGACTCCTGCACTCGCCCAGTGCTGTGATTAAACATCCACTTTGTAACTTTAAACTGTTGGAGAGGTTTTTTGTCCATTAACAGATTGATATTGATACTGGATCAATATTGCTATTTTGGTAAATCACTGCCAGTCTCTTCCCAGCCTCCCCAGGACCCACCAGAGCCCCTCCTGTTCCTTTCAGGATCCCACAGCCTCCTCCCAATTTCCCCCCACTGCCCCAGGACCCCCAAACCCTCTCCCAGTCCCTTCCCAGCCCCACCAGGACTCATCAAGACTCCTCCCAGTCTCTTCCAGCACAACCAACCTCATCCCAATCCCTGCTTTCCAATCCCCAATCTCCTTCCAGCCCCTCCAGGCTCACTCAAATCCCTCCCAGTGACACCCAGCACCCCCAAACTCCCTCCCAGTGTCCACCAGGACCCCCAGAACCCCATCCCACCCTCCCCAACATCCTTTAATCCTCTTCCCAGCCATCCTAAGCACCTCAATCCCTTCCCCAGTTTAAACCAGTCTATCTCAAACTCCCTCCCAGTTCCTCCCAGCACACCCCAATCCCCCTCTGGGCCCCCCCAGTGCCTCCCCCGCTGCCCCCGGCGCTGTGGGGGCCGGGCCGTGCCCCAGTGCCGGCTCAGGGGGTGCTCCAGGCTGCCGTGCTCCACCTGGCAGCTGGAGCTGAGCCCGCATTGCCGGGGGCGGTTTCCAGCAGCATCAGGAGCTGCTGGCTCCAGTCCCCGCTGGGGAGCACGGCAGTGGCCAGCACGTGGCCCGAGAGCTGCTGCTGGCCCTGGGAGCAGCTCAGCTGGATGTGGGCAGGGGAGAAATCCATCAGGGAGCAGAGCAGGCGGCCGGGGCCGGGCTGGGAGCTGGAGGGCACCAGCGAGATGGACACGCTGGGATGGGCACTGGGAGTGAGTGGGGACAGAGTGGGACCAGCTGGAGGGGAACTGGGAGAGATGAAAGACGAGTGGCATTGGGAGGGACTGGGAATGGACTGGCAGGGACTGGGGTGGCACTGTGAGAGATGAGAGTGGATACCGGAAACTGGAAGAGAGCGTGGAGGTCTGGAAGTGAAGCGGGAATGAACTCGGAATAGACTGAGAATGGGCTAAAAAGGAGTGGGAGGGACTGTGGTGGCACTGGGAGGGACTGTGGTGGCACTGGGCGGGACTGTGGTGGCACTGGGAGGGACTGTGGTGGCACTGGGAGGGACTGTGGTGGCACTGGGAGGGACTGGGAATGAAGTGCGCGGCACTGGGCGGCCGAGTCCAGCGCGGGGCTCTCGGCTCTGTGGATCTGCCCGGCAACTGATGAGTCATCAGAGCTGCGCGCTCTGATTGGCTGAGCGGCGGCAGATCCATGGAGGGGCGAGATGGACCAGCGGGGCATAAGGAGTTACTGGGATGGACTGGGAGAGCCACGGGAGGCACTGGGAGGCCCCGGGGATGGAAGTCTGAGGGCTCTGGGGTGATTCCCAGGGAGATTTAGAGGGACTTCTCCCTGCCCTTGTCCCCACCCAAGAGGACTTGGATTTGTTTCAGTTCAGTGGAATTCATGGTGATTTGGGGGGAGCTGGAGCAAAGCAGCTGGAAAGCACAGTGGGCTTGACAGGGACTGAACCAGGGCAGGAGTTGGGGCTGCCTCGAGTGAGCTCTCACAGTGTGAACCTTCATGGGGTTTTTAAGGGAATTTTGTTGAAGTCTGACATTCATTATTAAAAAGCAGGGTCACAAGTGGAGCTCTGCTTTCAGCTTGAAATGAGGGGATGGAACGTGGGCATGACTTCTGTAACCTCAAGTTGTTCCTTGATCCTGGACACTTTAGCTTTGGCAATCTGAAGCCCTTCAGCAGCAATGTCTCTGCCACCCCCTGGTTTCTGGCTCAGACCCAGCTCGCAGCTTGGACAAGGTCTGGGCTTTGTCCTCTTGAGCTTCGGGAGCCTCCTGGGAAGCACCAGCCCTCCCCAGCCCACCCTTGGCAGGACTTTTTCTTTTCTCTCTGCTGACGATTTTATCCCCAAAACTGCCGTGGGAACGTTGTATCCAAGCACATCCTCCAGCGCTGCACTTTCCTCCTGTGAATTCCCTGTGCAGGGAATGTGTCTGTGCTTTTCCCTGCTCTGTTCACTGACAAACAAACCTGAGCCCGTGGGACTGTCAGAGCTCCTTCATGCCATGAACTCAGGTTGTGTTTCTCATGGCATGTTCTGGAGGAGCTTTTCTTGGTGTGTCTTGTGCTGCTGGAAATGACACAAGAGCCAGGAGGGAACAGAAGCTGTTGCTGCCCGTTGGCTCAGGGCCAGGGAACCAAGTTGTGCTCCCGGGCAGTTGGGCCCTGCTGGAAGCAGAGCCGCCTTTCCCTTGAGCAGCTCAAGCTTGTGACAGCTCCAAACAGGAAACCTCAGCAGAAAACTCTTCCTCCAAACTCAGCTGCTTTCCCTCCTGCAGCTGTTTGGGAAAGAGCCTCAAAGCACAGACTCTGCTGGGAGCCATTGGTGCATTTCCTCCCTCCCGGCAGCAGCAGCTCCTGAGCCCTTCACGGGCTCCTGGCCCTTCCCAAACCCTTCAGCTCCCTTGGAACTCTCAGCACTCACTAACATACGTATTTCTTTCATATTTAATCTGCATTTAAACTTCTCTTTTTCTCTCCTCTCTATCTTTTTAATCTCCTCTTTATCTCCTTTAATCCTGTCAGCCCCAGTAGGGTGGGGATGGAGTCTTGGGGTGGGTGTGGGATGAACTGAGGATCCAGCAGAGAAGGGCAAGGCAGAGGGGAGAGGACTCAGCCAACCCTTCTCCTGCTCTCTCCTCCCCCAGGCTCCAGCTAAAGCAAGTCAGACTGGAAAGGATCCCACAAATGCTGTGTTCTCCTCCCTCTGAGCTTGTCTGGGGATCCTCAGCTTCAGCCTGGTGCAGTGGCTGAGATTCGCTAATTTGAGTTTTTTGGCTAATGCACTAAATAATGTGGTGGGTTTAGCACTGGCTGAAATCTCCAGGGCACTTACTCATTTCTCACTGTGAGATATGGATTAGGAGAAGGGTAAAACAGGCTTAAAAGTTAGAAGGAATAAAGAAACTTTATTAACAGGACTACAAGAAATAAGAAACCTGAATAAAACCTCCAGAAACCTTTTCCCTTCCCACACAACTTTTTCCTTTCTCAGCTGACAATGTAGAGATAAAACTTGGGATGTTAATGCAGTACCAACTATACGATAGTCTTTTCATCAGTCTCTGTAGAGAGGAGAGTTTTCTCTTCTCATTCCATGGAGAGCTCTCCACAAGAAAAGTGTTTCCTCATGGCTTTTCATTTCTATGAATATCTGCCACCCAGGGCAAAACTCTGCCTCCATGCCTTCCTCCCATTTCCACACCACTCTGAGGTGTCTTCATGGGCCATGAACTCAAGGGGTATTATTTTAAGGATGAGTTATTCAAGAGTTACTCTCTTCATCTGTCTCTGTGATCATCTCTGGGAACAGAAGTTTTTTTCTTCTCTCCCTGGGGACAAAGGGTCTTCATCAGCTCTCATCTCTCTCTCTCTCTGTTCACGCATCTCATGGGGTCACAGCTACTCCAGCACCTGCTTGGCTTCATCAATGGATACCTTTGCTCAGATTTACACTTTGAATCCTTCATTCCCCCCAATACTCTTTCATTAATGAAAGGAGTTATTTTTCAGAACGTTATTGTCCATCTCCATGGCCCTAGCAAAAGACTATTTCAGCTCATTAAAGCCTCTCCTCATTCTCCTTCCACCTGAGGCTTGACTCTTCCTCGTACTGACCTTGATGTTTGATGTTGTCTTTTACGTGTCGATCACTCCCACTTTGCGCTCTCTGGAGAGGGGATGAAGGCTGCAGGTCTCATCTGTGTAGTGAAAGGGTTAAATGTGGCCCAAGGTGTGGCAGGCATTCCTGGTGTGGGATTTCAGCTCAGCAGCCCCTGGAAGGCAGGGGACGGTTTCCAGCTTGGAGCCGTCTGTGCAGGCCATGGCGGGGATGGGCGAGATGTCAGCAGCCGTGGCCCGGCCCAGCTTAGGGCCGGGGTCCCCCTGGGGAGGGCTTCAGCCACCCCACTGGAATGGGACTGGGAGGGCTTCCCGGGAGGGGCCACAGCAGAGCCTGGCCTGGCCTGGGGCCGGGGGAAGTCCCGCAGTCTCCATCCCCCCAGCCCAGAGCCACTGGGCTCCAGCCCAGCCCCCCCAGGCCACACAGGCCGTGGGGAGCAGGGCCAGCCACACCACAGCTCCAATACCTTTCCAGGCTGCAAACAAAAAGAGACAACTTCCCCAGCTGGAGCTTTTAAAAGGTGCTGTTCACAAAGGTGATCTCACTTTTCAGTGCTGCAAAATGCTGTCAGTTCTCAGAACTGGCAGGCTCTTGGCCTGATCTCAAGCAGAGAGAAACTCCCAGCAGCCGCTCTCAGAGAAATCACTTCTGTGGGTGTTTTCTGCTTTTATCTCTAAAATGCCAAACCACCACAGCTGGCCTGCTGGGAAGGGGTTCGGTGCCCCCTCCCCACCCCTTGGAGGGCAGAAAGAAAGAGAGCTTCCCACGTTTCTTTCCTCTCTTAAATCTGTTATCATCAAAGTGTTTCCAGCTTTTCTAATTGCCTTAGCAATGGGCCTGTTCTCAGAGCCAGCCAGTGATTGGTTTTGCCAGGCATGGAGAAAGCTTTTAGCAGCTCCTTTTAGCAGAAATAGCATTCCCATGGCTGGCTTCTTCCCTCCTCACCAAAATTTAACCCATGCAAAACCAACAAAACTGGCCACTGGTGGTCCTGGGGCAGGGGAACCTGCAGGCTTGGAGAAAACTTGAAGAACTTGTGTGGAGCCATTCAAAAATGTAACGTGGCTTCATATCTAGACACACATCTAAAACCCAGCTATTTCTCTATTCTTTTTCTTTTCAGCTGAGAAAGGAAGTCACAGGTGATGGGGTCTCTATTCCACATCTCTTGGGTCCCTGCCTCGTAGCTCCCAATTTGGATGAAAGTTACCCATTTGATCCCTCTGGCTTCTTCCTCCCACCATCTCCTACATCTTCCCCCATTCTTCTGTGACTTTCTTCTTCTCTTTCCTTATGACCATTGCAGCCTCATCTCTGTGGCTCACAAATGTGCCCAGGGGGCTCCAGGGGTGAGGCACAGGCCCACATGCTTCTTTGAGATGCCCCAGCAGTGCTGCAGCAGGCTGATGGCTGTGCAGTTCCTTTGGCACAGGAACAGACATTCCTGGGTTTAGTCAGAAGCATCAGTGGCCAAAATCCCAATTTCCTTTGGTTTAGTCCCATCTCAGAGCTCAGTTGTGGGGCAGGATGTGGGTGCTTGGGGCACTGCAGCGCATGAACGATGCACGGTCCCCAGGGGTGGTATATCTGGAAACATTTATTACAAGTGTACATCACTTTTGTGCTGTTTTTCCTATTGGGTTAGAATAGTGTGAGCCTGGGTAGCCAATAGTATAAATGTTCAGATGGCTGCTAACGAATAATAGCCATGATCAATTCCTTATTAGCAACATCAGTTTATTTCCCTAGGACAAGCGCTTGTATAACAATTTCTTCTGCAAACTACTCTGCTTCTGCTACTTGTTACATTTTAGAAACTCTGTTCCATCCATCCTGCCTTGACTGAGGAGCAATCTTTGTTCTCTTAGGACAAGTTCTCTTTGTTTTCTCTCTCCACAGAGCAGTCTTGGAGTTACTCTTGGATCTCTTGAACAACAGGGTTTGGCTCATTGTCAGGCTGTAAATAATGAGCGGTGGGACCACTGGTGCTGTGAAGTCGATTTATTGCTGAAATATATCAGAAAAGGTCTCAGTCTGAAGGCATGAGATTTTGGAGGGGTAACAAGTGGGCCATAGCTCAAAGGTAGTCACGAGTTTCTTTGTTACACAGCAATATATCACATTTTGGCCCAATGGACAGATGACATGGAGTTTATTATTACTTAATCACCTTTCACCTTTGCCAAGTTCTGCTGCACTGTGTCTGCTTTTCACCCAATAGACTGCTAGCTCACGTACACACATGTGCTTCTTAGGATAATATTTAGATTCATAGCCTACTCTATAAAATCACACAATTACAGTTGAAAACTCTCCATCATCTCACTCAATGCAGTTTCTTATTTACTTCTGGCATATTCTTACTTGAAGCTATAGGAACATAAGCTTATGATTTCTCGACTCAACGTCTGTGAACCTTTAGCATTGCATGAACCCAAGCTCCTTCCAAGGCTGTAAATTAAACCCTTCAGTATCTGTGGAAGTTTCTGTCTTTCCATTTCCCACAGCCCACCAAAGGATTTGTGACACTTTGTGACAGAGGAGAAGCTCCCAGGCAATTTTGTGTTTGCTGTAGGGAAGGTTGGGTTGCTCTGCATCAATTCCCAGAGCACCGCGGAGCATTGGCTTTGTGATGTCAGGGCATGGATGCCACCTTGTCGTGGTGACATCCCAAGGTTGCCTTGGTGCACGGAAGGCCTCAGGCTCAGAGCAGCTCTTGGGCTTGCTCAGTGCAGGAGCATCCTCCTGCTTGAGGCGTTTGTCAGTGGGCAGCTGCACACTGACAGGAGCCGTGTTTGTTTTTGTGGTGGAGCAGAGTGTGCAAACTGGCACAGCAGTGCTACAATGATGGAGCAGCTCGCTGTTGCAGTTTGCACCATTTATGGCATCGGCTATGCAGGCTATTACCTGACCAACCTGGCACGTAAGTAGAGGTTTTCCCTGGCTGGAACCTGAGCTGGCTTTTGTAGATCTCCCTGCTCTTTCTTAGTGACCGGGTTGCTATTGAAACAGAAAGACCATGAGGATGCCCCTGGTTTGGTAAAGCTCCTGCCAACACCTTCAGCAAAACACGGGGTGTCTGTAGCCAGGGGGCTGCGGGCAGCATTTGCAGGGCTTCTGCTCCCTCCACGGGAGAGCCTGTGGCAGCAGAGTCTGTCATTTCCTCACTTTGCTGGCTCAGTCTCTTGGGGTGACTTTACTTTTAAGATAGCTCTGAGAGCTCGGGAAGTTGAAACTGCTGGAGGCTGATGGGAGTTTTTTCTCCTGACTAATTCCTGGCCATGGGTGAGAATTGGCAGCGGTTTTAACTATTGAGAAGTGAGATCAACCTGTGAACACCACCTGAAGATGTGAGGCTGGGAATTTCTTGCTCTCTTTGGTTTCTGGCTTCTGACGAGGTCACAGGGCTCTGTCTCGGCCTCCTCCCCACCTCCAGGCCGGACAAGGCTGCAGAGGGCGGGGTGGGGGGAGAAACGGAGCCTGCCAGCCTGACTTGGTTTGCAGTTTCTGCCACTGAACTGAAACCTGACACCATCAACATCTGCAGCTTTAGCAAGATTTTAACTCTTTTACTGGCTGCATGAGACATGCAGATTAATCCTTTTTTTCCAGAGAGAGAGGGAGAGGGAGTGATCAACCATGAACCCATCAAAGAGAGTGAAGAAACAAATTAAATTGAGAGGGGGAAGAGAAATAAGGAGATGCTTTATTAAGCTGAAATATTTTTCTGTTAAGCTATGGAGATGGACAGTAGTGTTCTGAAAAAACCGCCTTTAATTCATGACAGAGTATATTGGGAGGAATGGAGTGTTTCCAAGTGTGGATTTTGAGCAAATGATGAAGTAGTTGTGACACTGTGAGATGCTGGAACAGAGGGGGAGAAGTAAGAGTTGAAGATTTGTGGCTTTTAAGAAGCAAAAAGAGAAAACTTCTGTTTCCAGGGGGGCTCAGAAAAATAGATAAAGAGAACTTTTGTCTTTGAATAACTCATTCATAAAAATGACATCCCTAGACTCATGACCCATAACACACCTCAGAGTGATGAGAAATGGGAGGAGACAACTGATGGCAGATTTCTGGGCAGCTGGCATCAGAGAAATAGAAAGCTATGAAGAAAAATCGTTTTCTTGTGAGAAACTCCATAGATAGCAGAAGAAGACTTCTGTTTCTCTACAAAGACTGATGAAAAGACTCTAGCAGAAATTGGGACTGTTTTAAACACCAAAGATCCAAAGTTTTTTGTCTCTATGTTGTCATGTAAACAAGGGAATGGTTGGGTAGTGGGGGAGAAAATGGTTGTTCTGGAAGTTTTATTCTGGTTTCTTATTCTTGTAGTTTTTGTCAATAAACTTTCTTTATTCCATTTAAGTTTTAAGCCTGTTTTGCTCTTGTTCTAATCCATATCTCACTGCAAGAAATAAGTAAATTTTCTAGTGATTTTTTAGTTGCTGCTTTAAACCACACCAGTCAAGCAGGACACCTTTGAAAATGCAGACTGGGAGATCTTCTCAGATGCTGTTCTAAACAGGCCACGGTTCTCTCCAGTTTTCTCAAAGAATTTGGTTCCTTTTCCTTGCCCACTGCAGGTCATCTGAGCCGTGTGTTCAGAGGTGCCGATCCTGAGGTGAGTCAGAAAGGAACATTTGATGCTCCTGGTGTTTCAGAATTGTGCAGGGAACTGTGAGCTTGGCCTGTGGCAGTAGAGTGCAGAGGGCCAGCTGGGTGGGCTGAAAGAAGATCCATTTCCATGTTTACAACAGCAATAGCAAAGGCATTGTTGGCTATTTCCTAATTTTCCATTGCAGAGCTTTAAAAGAACTCAAAGCTCAGATTTGCAGAGAGAACGTTGCTTGCTGATAGTAGCCAGGGTGAACTCTCTAATTCAGAACTATTTGCAGCCTGGCTGAATTAACCCATTTTAATTTACTTGGAGTGACTTAGAATCCCATTGCTATCAAAGCTGATGATTTGTGCTTGGTAGAGCTGGTTGTAGAAATCGAGCTGAAGAGAAATAAGGTTCTAAATGATAGGAGCTGCCTGTCCCTAACTCCACCATCTGTCCACAGAGCCCAGAAGCAAGAGCAGACTCTGCTGTGGCTCCCTCTGCTCCTGGAGAAGAGGCCAAAGAGGAGCAAAATGAGCAGAAGGAGCACGAGCCTCCAGCTGTGGTCACAGCCCAGCCTGACCATGCCCAGACAGTAAGTGCCAGTGCTGGGTGCTGCTGTCTTTAGTGCAAGGCAGAGCTGCAAGTTTCTGAGCAGCCAGCACTTGCTGTTGCTGGCTGAGGATGCTGAGTGCTGGAGTCCTGCCAGCACCCAGCCATTCCCCCATCCCGTGGCAGCTGGAAATTGGGCTTTGAGCCGTCGTGCTGAGGCCCCAAAGCGCTGCTGCCTGCGGGTGAGCAGCTGGCTGCTTGGCTCAGGGAAGCTCTGTCTCTTGGCTTCTGCCAAGCCATGGCCAAGGGCTCACACGGCATTGCTGGGGCTCACAGGGCTTGCTTTGTTTGCTGTCCCTTTTTGGAAACCTCTGCATGACCTGGAGAAGTGTTCTGCAGTTTTCTGGAGTAATTCTTCACTTCTGCAGAGTCTTTTAGGCCACCTGTCTTTTGGCTTTTGATAAGCTGCAAGGAGATGATTGTGTTGTCCATGAAGCTGTGGCCGGCCATTCTTGTCCTGTGTGGCCAAAGAAACAAACTGTGTAGTTCTGAACCCTTCTTCTGAGGCAAAATCCACAAGTGGCTAGTTTCTCTTGATACGTTTTGTGGTGAAGTCTGCAGCTTTGGAAACTGCATTGGAGCCTAGTGTGGGGGCAAAGCTGCAAGTCCTTGAGTGCTGTCTTGTGTTGCTAAGAACCCCTTTAGAGATGGTTGTTTTTTCTCCTCAGAGCTGTTTTCCTCCTCCTGCCTCTTCTGTCCTGACACTCCCTGTTTAACCTATAAATTTCTGCCTGTCCTACTGAGGTGGGACAATTCCATGGTTTAGGTGGTTTTTGGTGACTTTGGTCATACATGCATTACATGACCCATGGCTTCCTTCATTGGCATCCCTAGGGGTGTGTCAATTAATTTGTTGGTGGGGCCTTTTGAGGATCTCTGTCAGTGCCACTCAGAATTCTCAGCTGACAAAAGAGGGAGGAGAAACACCTTGGTCCTCTTCCATATCCTGAGGTGGCCATAGAGGCTCTCTGAGCTGCAGCAGAGGATCCAATTGCACACATCCTTGTCCCCTGAATGAGCAGGATTTCTAACAAGAGTGTAGATGTCAGAGGGGCAGGAGTGGCAGGGCAGGCCTGAAAAGAACATGAACTCCAGCAGTGTCTCTCCCAAGGGCTGAGCTCACCCAGGAAGCCCCTGCAGAGCCAGGATGGAGCTGTGGGACAGGGCTGGCTGTCAGTCACTAGGGAGAGACAAGCAGGACACAGCAGAAGGGGAAGGAGGCCCTTGAGAAATGCCCCACATTTCCTGTCAGCTGCCCAAGAGTCTGTTGGAGATTCAGTGCCAGATGGGCCCTGATTGCACCGCCAGGGTCACTTTGGAATCTGTGCTTCCCCATGGGCAGAGAACAAGGCAGGAGAGCAGCAGCACAGAGCTTTGGGAACGTGGGAGCCCATCAGTCTTTGAGTCTTGGCCCACAAATGTTGGATGAGAAGTTGAAGCCCATCTTCTCTTGCTTTCTCTGCAGGTCCTCCTAGAGAAAGAGCAGGAGCAGATTGTTTTATCAGGACGGCCGTGCCAGCCTGAGGGAGAGCTGTTCCCAGCCCAAGAGCAGGAAGAGCAGCTGGGGCAGCAGGTGGAAGAGCCACTGGAGAATGGCCAGGTAAGGCTGACCCAGCAGGGGACAGAGTGAAGGGCAGGAAGAGGGGCATAAAACGCAGCTCTTGGGACTGAGCAGGCCACGAGTGCCAGAGGCCCTGAAAGCAAAGAGCCTCTGCAGAGATCAGCAGCGGGACAGGAGGTTACAGTGGAAGCAGAGGTGGGTAGGGAAGCAGAAAGAAGTGACTGAATGAGTGTGATTTTGAGGCTGAAACTGAGGAAGAAGCTGAGCCTGATGGCAGCTCCCAGGCACTTGCTCTCCATTTGTGTGTACAGAACATCGAGGCAGAGCCCCAGGCAGAGCTGCCCGAAGCTCCGAGGGCCATCATGGCAGTGAAGAGGAGGCCTGAGGAAGACAGAAGCATCGAAGAGGAGATGAATCTCCCCTGGCAGAGAGGCAATCAACAGAACCAGGTGAGTGAAAGAGTGGCAGACACTCCACTCATGGAAATTCCTCTCTGTCCTTCTTCTCAGGCCTCCGAGGAGGAGCTTCTGGCAGAGCTGCAGGAAGCTGAGGCTAGGATCAGGGCAAGGGAGAACAGGCTGGAGGAAGAAAGGAGAATCATCGAAGAGAAATTCCATCTCCTCGCTCAGCAGCAAGAGGCTCTAGAAAATCGAGTGAGTGAAAGAGCGATGGGCACAGCAGTCACTGCAGTCTGGTGCTTTCTGCCCTTCTTGCCTTTCCTCTGCAGAGCAGCAGGGGGCTGGGCTGATGCCTCTCAGTGCCATCCTGCTGTAGTGTCTATCCCAGCTGCTTGGAAGGACATTTCCTGCTGTGCTCAATTCTCAGCTGCTGCCCTGGACAGTGGCACCAGTCATTTGCCCCTTTTGCCAGCACTCATCTCAAGGGATTCCTGCTGGCCTGCTCCTGCTCTCCTTGTTTCTTCAGGGCTTTTTGCAAGTGAACTCAGTCCCCCAGACAGATTTGGAATACAAGCTGCAAGCTGTCTGTATCCCTTGGTGAATCTGCTGCTGTCCTGCTCTTTCCCTTTGCTCACAGTCAATGAACCTTGGCACACAGGGACAAGCTGTGGTCTCTGACTGCTTTGTTCTCTTTGACTTGAGGTGGACGTGTTGATATCTCACCTGGCAGCCTGCGAAGGCTTCCAGCAAATGCCGGCTGATGAAGAGCCCCAAGGTCGGCGGGAGGCACAGGTACTGTCCCAAGCACAAGTGCTGCAGGCTGAGCACCTTCTGAAGATGGTGCAGGAAAAGAGGACTGAGGGGGAGGAGCTCCAACATTAGAACAAGGAGCTGCAAATGTGTCTGCAGCCCTTGGAGGGGGAAAGGGATCCTTGGGAGGAAGTAGAATGGTCGTTGTTGCAGTCATCCTTGAGAAAATCCAGGAAAATGGAATATGAAACTGGCCATCAACTTGATTAAAACCAACCTTGGGTTTTGACCATTTGGTTCCAGAAGCAGGCATCCAAAAAATCCAGTTGATGAGCTTTGCATGTGGCTAACAGCAACTTCCTAAGGGCTTGCATTTGAAAAGGGAACTCGGGGTAATCTCTGCCAGCCAGCTTTCTGACACAAACTCCTTTCTTCTCGCAGATCTACACAGGCTCTTCCATTCAATCTGCTGCAGCAGCAGCAGCAGCAGCATCTAAAGGAGCCTTTGTTGCCCAAGCTGAGCAGTGGAGCCGGGGCAGTTTGTCCATTTCCAGCAGTGACACATCTGCTGCTCAGCTCCAGGAGAGCCAGGGAGACTTCGTGGATCAACTGAGTACGTCTGGTGTATTTCTTGTCTGAGGGACAGTGTATTGTGTGCACGTGCCAGCAGAGCTGTAGCAAATGATCCTCCTCACTTTGGTGTCCCAGAGACATTTAGGACTCCCCACAGGAACTGCTGTGCTCTGAGGCAGCGAGAGAGCGCTCTGGCTGCTCCTGCTGCCTCTGAGGGCAGCTTGGACTGGCTCGGCTTTGCCTGGCATTCCCTTGCCACTAAAGGCAGAAGCAGGAATTGTTCTTGGATCAGCAGAAGGCTGTGGCCTAGGAAATGATCTATGCAAGTCCTGTGTGCTAGTGGCCAAACTGAACAGAATATTTGATTCCTAAATTCTCCTTAGACTCCAGACTTCCCACCAGTCGTCAGAACCAAAAGACTTCAGAGATATTGATTGGTTTTGGGGTTTTGTCTTTTTGTTGTGGTTCCGTTTTTAGTTTTCAGTTTTTATCCTTGTTTGGTTTTGCATTTAGGGGTTTTTGCTTTTTCTCCATCCTGAAAGAGCTGTTCTGCCCCAGGTGTCTTACTGCTGTCATTTTTAGGACTGTATTTATTGCCTCTACTACATCTACAAGGTTTTTGTGAGGATGCTGTATTTTTTGTCAGTGAGGACTCCTTTGAAAGAACATCAGGTGACAGCAGAAACAGAGAGCAAGAGATGTTTTCACTGGGCCCACACTGAAGAAACAGATACTTGTGCCTCAATCTGTAATTAATATCCTATTTTTATAAAGATGTGTCCAAGAGACACATCGACGTGGTGTGATCAGATAAAACAGCACTGCAGGCATTTCTCAGGAGCGAGCCTGCAGCCCCTGTGCTGTGTATTCCTCAGATCCATGGCACTTTTTCATCCCTGATTCCCAGCCATTCCCATGACTCTTAGAATCCTACCTATTGGCCCAAGCCCTGCTCAGATCAGTCTCTGGGAAAACACATCAAGCCCTTTGTGATTCTGCAGCACAACCCATTTAATCTGCTTCTTGCCCATGACAGCTGCCAGTGCTGTGCTCTCAGAAAAGACCTGGTGGGGCTGAGGAAAGATCCCAGCTGATTTGGTGTCTACCTTCACCTGCTGGGACACAAAAGGGCCTTGATCTGCACCTGGCTGTGTCTGATCTCCAAGGCAATGCTGGTGTGTCCTGAACGGGGGCCACAGCTTGTCAGGGGCTCAGGCTGGCTGTGTCTTCTTGCCATTGCTTGTCAGTGCTCACGCTTGGCCTTTGCCAGCCTTGTGCTGTGCCCTGCTGTGCTCTCTGCGCTTCATTTCCTTCCAAGGACTGGACAAAATCAGTCTCTCTGCTGCCCATTTGTACTGCACAACTGCCTGTCTTGTTGCTGCTGTGCTTGCTGCCCAGCTGACCACAGAGGGTTCAGAGCCCCAGACAGCGGGGCTGCCTTTGGCATCTCCTGCAAGTTTGGATCTCTGCCTGAAAGTCAGCATCTTGCATTTTGTTTCCCTCAGGGAGAATGGTGAACACGGAAAATCCCATCACAAAATACATCGAACTGGAAAGTCTTGGCAGTGGGTGAGTCCAACCACAGTCACTTCTACACAGCCATGGGCCAGGTGTTTCCCTGGGGGAATATCCATCAAGTGGGAAGTCAGACAAGTTGTCCACATGTTCAGACAGCGGGCTTAGTCTGCCCCATCTCTCAGTACTGGCCAGATTTTGTCAAGTGTGCTCAGAAGGCATTGTCAAAGACATCTCCATGCTGCCAAGGTCTTGCCTGCAGCAAGGAACAGAACCTGGGAAATCTGCTTGAAGGAATAAGCTGCCTTTTGGAGCTGAGGCAGTAAAGCCCAACGCTTCAGAAACAGGCCCAGTGCCCAGGCACTTGAGGGGAAAATGCATCATCTGCCTTCTGGCACACCCCTCCTGCAACCTGCAGCTTTTAGGCATTTACAGCAGAGCTCTCCTGTCTGGACTGGCTTTCAGTGCAAGATCTAAATGGCTTCTCCTTTCTTTGCTGCTGTTTTGTTTCTAGGGGTTTTGGAGAGGTTTCCAGAGCACTTGACATTGCAACAGGAGGAGAGGTAAATGTCAACAGCCCCTGCAGCCTCTGCTGCTCTCCAGGCCTTTCCCCACTGCTGACAGCTGTGGCTGGAGCTTTGAGTAGAGCTGTGCTGAAAAGGCACAAGAAGCACAGACTGGAGCCAGCCTGCAAATTGCACTTGGAACAGGCTTTGTGGACAAGGCAAATCGCCAGTGGCCACGTGTCCTGTAACTGACCCCCAAGGGAGCAGAGAAATGGGCTGTTGCAATGTCACTCCCTAATTACTCCAGTGATGAGGTCTAATCACAAGGCACTTTGGCACAGCTTGGCTGTGCCATTCCAAAATCACTTGCTCCATGTGGGTTGTGGTCTCATGCTACCAATTGTCTCAAGTTACTCCTTTCAATGTCATTTGAGGTGGCCATAAAGAAAATAAATGTGCAAGGAGTGAGTAGGAAGATACTAACCATGAATGAAATCAGGATCATGGAGAGTAATAGGAGTCCCAGGATCGTGAATTACTTAGCCAGGTGAGTGGTCACGGTCTTATGCCATGAATGTTTGTTTACATACTACAAGCATGAGAGCTTAAAAACCCACTTTGGTCAGCGGCAGGAAATAGAGCTGTTAATGATTATTTCTCTACTTATCTCCAATGGATGGGAAGAGACTGCATTTTGTCTGCATGAATCCACCCTGGCAAATGCAGACTGAACATTGTTCAAAAACCTGCATCAGCCCTATCTTAAGAATTCAATACCTTCTAAGTTCATTGCCTCCACAGTTCTTTGGGCTTGAGTTTTTCAAGTTTCTTAAATGCTGATGAACCATCCAAGAGAGGATTGCCCTTGCATTGTTGCCCCTCTTTTCCATTGCTGTGCATGCCAGGAAGACTAGGTGCTTATTTCCAGAAATGCCATGCGTGACAGGTTTTTTATCTGGGCTCTTCCTAAACTGCCTTTCTCCTTGAGACAGCACAGACTGCAAACACTGCACAGCCTAGAGGCAATGTCTATGCCTTTACTTCTGCCCTTGTCTCCAAGGGACCCAGAAACAAGACTCAAGCAAAAAACCAACCTAGGCGTGCATGTTCACCTGCATGGCCTTGTTTCCTTTTTTCAGCTACCTTGTGCATGAGGAACTCTGGCTGGTGATGGAGTACATGGACGGAGGCACTCTGAGAGATCTCATCGACGAGATTCAAATGTCTGAAGGAGAGATTGCAGCTGTCAGTCGGGAGGTCAGGGATCCCATCTGTGCTTCCAAGGCCTTGAGCTGCATTGTCTGGGAAACAGGAGCTCAGAACGGGAGTGATTTCATGGGCCAAGCTTGGTTTCTGTGCTGCTGCTCGGCTATGGTCAAGCAAGAGCATCTCAAGTGAACTGTCTGCCAGTGCCCCTACACTCACTGGACTCACTTCCTGTCCTCTTATCCCCTGCTCTTGTATTCTATCTCTGTCTCTTGCATTGGCATTTGCAGTTCTCCACTGAGAAAGGTGCTGCTCTGCTACTGTGGGAGCAGCAGGCTCTTGCTCTCAATGGCGCTGTGTTCTGCCATTCCTCCCCATTCCCCTGCAAAGGGAACCTTCCACAGCTGTTTCCTTGCTTGTGCGATGAACTCACAGCACTACTTTTTGCCCCCCTGGTTCTGTTTTCTCTCTCAGTGCCTGCAAGGACTGGATTTTCTTCACTCCAACCACGTGATCCATCGAGATGTCAAGAGCAACAACATCCTTCTCAGAACCGACGGCTCTGTCAAGCTGGGTCAGTGTATTCTTGGTCAACTTCAGCATTCCAGGAATGGGGGGTGTGGGGCTGCTTTCAGTGACTGCCAGCTCCCCAAAAATGCTGCTGCTGGCAGTGCAGGGGTCCCCCCTGCTGTGGGCTGAAGGCACAGTTGCAGGGTGCACAGAGCTATGACAAGGAACCACAAGCAGCCAAGAGTGCTATTGCTCTGTGTGGGTCTGTGTGTGTTCCTTCCAGAGGGAGGGAGCTGCAATCTAAACCTTCAGGGGAACAAAAGGCACTGCTGGAGGAAGTGTAAGAAATGGGGGGATGTTTGAAGTAGCCAATTCATATTGCCTTGGCTAAAACCCTAAGGAAAGAGAGCAGGGAGTGTTGTCCAGGAAATTCAACTGCACATTTTCCAACTTCCACTGGGGAATTCTCTGGCTTGGTTTCCTAATTGAGAGTATTAAAATGAAAAGAGTATTTTGCTTTCTCCTCAGCTGATTTTGGCCTTTCTGCTCAGCTCACCCCTGAGCAAAATCAGCGGTGCTCGGTGACCGGGACTCCTTGGTGGATGGCACCTGAAGTGGTGAAGTGTCAACCATATGGCCCCAAAGTGGACGTGTGGTCTTTTGGAATTGTGGCAATTGAAATGGCCGAACAAAAAACTCCTTATGACAGTTTCACTGCTCAATCGGTAAGGAGCAAATACTCTCTGATCCCGCTGTCTTTCTCACCTGTCCCGTGTTCTCTGCTCACTGCACAAAATCCCATGGCCATCTGCTGGAAGTACTTCCACCAAGGCCCCTTCTACAAATGGCCCTGCAGCACATCAGCATCTGCTGGAGCTTTGGTTGCAGCACTGGGGGAACTCAAGCCTTACCTCGCCCAAACCATCTCCATTCTCAGGCAGCATTTTGCTTTGCCTTAGAAGTCGTTCCAGCTCTTTTGGCTGTGTAGATGGCCCCAAGAATAGGAAACAAGCGTCTCAGAGCTGGTGTTATCTTTCCAGAAATGAAGCAAAGAAACTCAAACCAAACCAAGTTTCTAAAACAGTGCTTTTGAGAGAAGAAGTGCAGCCCCATTCTTCTCACAGGGAAACTTGCCTGAAACCTGGAGATGAGGCTGTAAAGCCAGAGTCTCTTCTGCTTCTTGTGCAGTGCTGCTGAGACACTCAGTGACCACCTTCTTTCCTAACCCAAGCCACTTTCTCCATATCACCAAGCTGGAGCCTGGTGACGGGGAGAGCCTGCCAAAACCTCCTGTTTGTTTCCTGGCACTTTCTGGGATGGGCACAGCGTTAATACATTGACTTGAGAATCCAGCGAGCACAGGGTTACCACAGGGATGACACTTCTGATTTCACCATGAATATTTTCCTTTTGCCACATAAGGGAACCTGAAATTTTCAGAGTGCTGAGAGACAGAGCTGCAGGTGGCTCCTGTGTGCCCAAACAGGCATTTTCAACCCAATACATTTGTGGAGGCATCTTAATGTGTCTGTGTTGAAAATGAGATTCCAAAGGTTTGTTTCCTTCCCTGAGGAACACCTGCTGCATTTCCTTTCTTTTCTTCCAATTACCATCATTTTCAAGGACAGGACAAAAAGCCTGATGAGTTTTGTTTTATGGCAGCTGTGCTTAAGGGACCAACAAGCACTGCAGAGATTCTTTTCATGTAAGAATCCTTGGAAATAATAGAGTTAGTTAGAATAGTAAAATCCCTCTTCCAAAAAGTCTGCCAAGCTGCTGGGAATTTTCCAAGAAGGAAACACGTATTTGCTGATGTAGTTGCCACTAACTAGAGCAGGCAATGGAATCAGCTGCCAAGGCAAGATCTGCTGGATGTTGGCAAAGCTGTGGCTTTGGGGCTTGGGTTTTTTCATGATACAGGAAAGTCGTCATCCAAATGCTACAGGAAAGTCATCTCTGCCTCTCTGCCAGGGCAAAAACTGCCACTGCAGAGTGGAGCTGGAACAATGGGCTCTGGGAGAGCAGTTCCAGATGGGAAAGAAGCAGGTGGAGCCTTGTGTTTCCTTTTTCTCCAGGCTAAATTCCACATAGCCACAGAAGGGAGCCCACAGCTGCGGCAGCCCGAGCAATTCTCGCCTTTGCTGCGTGACTTCCTGAGCTGCTGCCTGCAGAAAGGCGAGGCGCAGCGCTGGTCTGCCAAGGAGCTGCTGCAGGTAAAATGCCAAAAGGGCTGCAGGTGAAACAGTGTCCCAGGGATGGGCTCCTCCTCCACTGAAATCCAAGGCATCAGATGAGCCCCCATCCTGCTCCCTTCCAACCTTGGTGCTGTTCAGCTGACAGTGGGGAGCAATCCTAGACTGGGCTGGGCTGGCAGGGAGTGCTGGGTTTTAGCGCTGGCTAAAATCACCAGGGCACTTACTCATTTCTTGCTGGGAGCTATGGATTAGGAGAAGGGCAAAACAGGCTTCAAACTTCAAAGGAATAACAAATTTTATTATCAGGCCCACAAGAGTAAGAAAGGTCTCATCTGTGCAGTGAAAGGGTTCAATCTCACCCAGGTCATGGCAGTCACGGTGTTGGATTTCAGGCTGTGCTGGGCCCCTCTCTCTGCCCGGGAGCCGCTGGGAGGGGAGGCTCGGCCTGGAGCCGTCGCTGCACGCCGGGGAGAGGGTTTAGTGTGGGCAAGATGTCAGCAGCCGTGGCCTGGCCCAGCCTGGGGCCGGGGTCCCGCAGCCTCCATCCCCCACCCGGGAGCCGCTGGGCTCTGGCCCGGCCTCCCCCAGGAGCACAGGCCGTGGGCGAGCAGGGCCGGCCTCACCAGAGCTCCGTTACCTTCGGGCTCCGGAAGCAAAGAGGGCCAGTGCCCGGGCTGGTGGTTTTCAAAATGTGCATCATCACAGAGGCGCATCTCATTTCTAAATGGTGCAAAATGTCAGTTCTCAGAACTAGCCAGCCACTGGCCTGTCTCAGGCACAGAGGAAGCTCCCAGCAGCTTCTCTCAAAGAAATCACTTCCGTGCGGAGTTTCTTATTTCTTTCCCTAAATGTCAATTCATCTCAAACTAACACACAGGGACATGGAAAGGTCACCTAGTCTGTGTCCTGCAATGAGCAGGGACATCTTTCAAGAGATCAGGATACTCACACCTCAGATATTTCCAGGGGTGGGCCTCCTACCAGCTCTTGGGGCAACCTGTGCCACTCTTGCCCCATGCTCCTGACCTACTCTGACTCAATCCCCTTTCCATTTCAAAAGTATTCCCCTGCCTTTGAAGCTCTTAGCTTGGAAAATCATGCTTTCTTGTTGTTTTATTTTCCTTTCTGCAGCATCAATTTATAACATCGGCCATGCCTGGGTCCAGCTTGGCACCTCTCATCGTTGCCGTGAAGAAGTGGAAGGAGGAGGCAGGAATGCAACAATCAATTTATAAACTGTCTTCTCCATGAAAAACTTAGAGTAGGATTACAGAGTAGGATTGCAGAGTAGGATTGTAGAATAGGATTATAGAGTAGGATTGTAGTGCAGGATGGTAGTGTAGGTTTGTAGTGTAGGATTGTAGAGTAGGATTTTAAATAAAATTTCTAAAATCTCAACTCCTTTGGAACATTTCTCTCCTTCTGACCCTGTGAGAAAGCTCAACATTTCCTTCTGAATTGTCAGTTTTTTCTTAGAGGTGGAAAGTGACATTGATGGCCTCTTTGGTACAGTTTGTAAGGGGGGAAGGCTCCTCTTCATTCATCCTCTCCAGACCACACTGCCTTTGGAATTTGGCCAACTGGCCAAGTTTTGCCCAGCTCTGGCATTTCTATTTGAGGCAGAAACAGCAATGGCATTTGCAGGAAAAACCAAAGGAGGAGCGGTGCAACGCAAACATCCTGTGCAGATGCAGGCTGTGCAGATGTGATTCGAGAGTATTTGGCTTCCTGCCACTTGGATTTGTATCCCTAAGAGAAATCTCTTTGGCTGGAGGAGAGTCTGGCTGAAGAGAGAAAGCAGAAAGAGCAGTGAGGGTGCTGTGCAAGGTCTCCTGTGGTGCAGAGCTGTCAGCGCCTGTGAGGTGAGAGCGGGCCCGGCCTTGGCCAGGCTGGAGCCCCAGCAGAGCCCTGGCAGAGCCCGGAGAAGCCTGAGCCTCGGCACAGGCAGGCTGGAAGGAGGCCCTTGGAGCTGCAAGAGGCAGCAGCCTGGCCCTGGCTGCCTCTTGCTGGCTCCAGGCAAATCCTCCGCTCTCAGAGCCAAGCTGGCAGCTGGCTGCTCCTGAGGGGAAGCGGCGCCGTGCTGGGCACAGCACACACTGGTGCCATGGGCTGTCTGGAGTCTGCACAGGAGGAGAGAAAGGCAAAGAGCAGCCCAGGGCTGCTGCCCTGCCTGACCATTGCTGCTCTTCTGCCGCCTGCCCTGGAACTGCTGGCAATGGTCAGCAGTGTGTGCAGCACTCTGGGCACAGGGGGAGGGAGCCGGGCTGCTCCGCAGGCTCCAGCACAGGGCAGTGTCCTTCAGGCACGGCATTTCTGCCAGGGGAACCGAGGCCAGCGTGAGGCACTGACAGCAAGTCAGGGCACATCTGCACGAGCCACTGCCTCACACAGCTCTGGGACCAAGCGCCTGCAATCCTGGAGCTCTGCACTGAGCCACAGCAAAGGTGTGAAATGCAGAGGGCTTTGCAGAAATATTCAGGGGCACCAGGCCAGCCTGCTTGGTGCTCTCTGGGGCACAGCAAGCACTGTGCAATGCAGCTCGGAGCTGCTGGCAGAGAGGGACTGTGGGCATGTGCCTGAGGCTTGTTCTTGAGTAGTGATTTGGGAGGGAGCAGAAGGGTCTCAGTAGGCAATTTGTGTTTTCTTCATTAATTGCTGAATGAAAGACACAATGTGGCTTTATGCAGCAAGAGCACTTGCAGAACTTACTGACTATAAGTTTGTGTTGAATTCCGAGAAAAGGAAAGTGTTGAAGTGTAACAAAAAGGCCTTTTGAATTTAGGTAGCTCCTGAGCCTTCATCCAAAATGACACCAGGAGGCTGACAACTACCTCATGCAGAGCCCTGCTGCAAGGGCTTCCACAATCATGGAATTAGAAAATATGAAGCTTAGGAAAGTAGAATGTGCCCATTAAGTTAAAAAAGTTTAAAAGCTTGTCCTGTGCAAAGAATGGACAAGTGAGTTTGTGGTGGAGCTTCCCCCTCACTCCTGGTGTTGAATAAACGAATCCCTGCTCTGTAGGCCCTACACGATGGAGTACTGTTTTCTTGACTATTATTTGTGCATCATAATCACGCTATGCTTTTCATGGTCTTCTTAGAACCTTCCAGGCATGAAGTGAGTAAGACAGTGAGCTGTGTATTGATAGGGCCAAAGAAACATTTCCAAATGCCATCCTGGGAAAGGAAAGGACGCGAAACAGCGCTGGGGAAGAGCATCCCTCGCACAGCCCTCAGAGCTGCCACCATGCAAAAGATGGCGGCCGGGGCTGAGGCTGTGCCACCGTGCACAAGATGGCGGCCGGGGCTGAGGCTGTGCCACCGTGCACAAGATGGCGGCCGGGGCTGAGGCTGTGCCACCGTGCACAAGATGGCGGCCGGGGCTGAGGCTGTGTCACCGTGCACAAGATGCCGGCCGGGGCTGAGGCTGTGCCATCGTGCACAAGATGCCGGCCGGGGCTGAGGCTGTGCCTCTCAGAGCGCTCTGCAGCCTCTGCCAGCCCAGCCCCAGCCCCGGAGCAGCGCAGGGCGGGCAGAGCCCCCTTCCAGCCGTCTGCTTCAATGGGCATTGACAGACACCCGGGCCACGCACACAGGCTGACACCTTTGCTCTGTGCACACAAACACGTACCACACACTTGGGAACCTCGGCTGGCAGCATTTTCAGGTGGAAATACAAAGAAACTCCAGGGTTTGAAGGTTTTCAAATAGAATATTTCATTTGCCAATAAAAGGATCAAAAGCAGAAAGGGGCCATCCCAGCCTGTTTCTTCCATGCAGGAATAGTGTCACAGTGACTGTGAGCTGATGAAGACGGAGATGGGATTTAATCCAAAGCAGATTGTGCAGTGGGTGCTCACCTGTGATATGTATCCCTCACAGTACCTATTTATTTGGAACACGAGGAAGATTATGAGCCTGGGCAAGATATTAACCCTTTCAATACAGACATGAGACCTACAAACCTTCTTCATCTCTCCAGGGACAGAAAAGGACAGAGTAATAACACAGAAAAAAACAACATAAAAACATCAAAGTCAGTAAAAAAAAAGGCCAAACCTCAGATAGAAAAGAAATGAAAAAATGGCAATTAAAACTAAAATAATCATTTACTAAGGCCATAGGGATAATCATTGATAGACTAAAATATCTCATTTAATTCATGAAAAAAGTATAAAATAAAGTATTAAAACTGTAAATCTAAACAAAAGCATCCATTAATGAAACAAATGTTAAAATAACTGTAATCCCATGAAAAGCCTGAACAGAAAATAAATAAAAACAATAACATCCCCATTGCATTGAGGGAGAGAAGTAGAAAACTTCCATTTCCAAAGATGATCACGAAAACAAATGAAGAAAACTTTTGCCTTCAAACAACTCATCCTTAAAATAACACCCCATGAATTCATAACCCATAGACACACCTCTAGGAGGGCTGTAAAAATGAGAAAAATGTCACAATAGAAATTTTTTTTCCCAGATGCCTGCTATTTGTAAAAATAAAAAACCACAAAAAACCTGTTTCTTGTAAAAAAGTCTTCATGATACAATAAGAAAAAACTCCTCTCCCTACAAAAACTAATAAAAAACTTGTGTAATGAATACTGTTTTAACATCCGAAGTTCTATCTCTATGCTGTCAGTTAAAAAAAAAACAACAAAAGTTTTTCAGGAGAGGAAAGGCATTCTGTAAGTTTTATTCTGGTTTCTCATTCTTGTAGTCCTGTTAATAAAGTTTCTTTGTTCCTTCTAAGTTTAAAGCCTGGTTTTCCCTTCTCCTAATCCATATCTCACAGTGAGAAATGAGTAAGTGCCCTGGAGATTTCAGCCAGCGCTAAACCCACCACATTATTTAGTGCATTAGCCAAAAAACTCAAATTAGCGAATCTCAGCCACTGCACCAGGCTGAAGCTGAGGATCCCCAGCCAAGCTCAGAGGGAGGAGAACACAGCATTTGTGGGATCCTTTCCAGTCTGACTTGCTTTAGCTGGAGCCTGGGGGAGGAGAGAGCAGGAGAAGGGTTGGCTGAGTCCTCTCCCCTCTGCCTTGCCCTTCTCTGCTGGATCCTCAGTTCATCCCACACCCACCCAAGACTCCATCCCCATCCTGCTGGTGCTGACGGGATTAAAGGAGATAAAGAGGAGATTAAAAAGATAAGAGAGGAGAGAAAAAGAGAAGTTTAAATGCAGCTTAAATATGAAAGAAATGCACATGTTAGTGACTGCTGAGAGTTCCAAGGGAGCTGAAGGGTTTGGGAAGGGCCAGGAGCCCGTGAAGGGCTCAGGAGCTGCTGCTGCTGGGAGGGAGGAAATGCACCAATGGCTCCCAGCAGAGTCTGTGCTTTGAGGCTCTTTCCCAAACAGCTGCAGGAGGGAAAGCAGCTGAGTTTGGAGAAAGAGTTTTCTGCTGAGGTTTCCTGTTTGGAGCTGTCACAAGCTTGAGCTGCTCAAGGGAAACGCGGCTCTGCTTCCAGCAGGGCCCAACTGCCCGGGAGCACAACTTGGTTCCCTGGCCCTGAGCCAACGGGCAGCAGCAGCTTCTGTTCCCTCCTGGCTCTTGTGTCATTTCCAGCAGCACAGGACACACCAAGAAAAGCTCCTCCAGAACATGCCATGAGAAACACAACCTGATTTCATGGCATGAAGGAGCTCTGACAGTCCCACGGGCTCAGGTTTGTTTGTCAGTGAACAGAGCAGGGAAAAGCACAGACACATTCCCTGCACAGGGAATTCACAGGAGGAAAGTGCAGCGCCGGAGGATGTGCTTGGATACAACGTTCCCACGGCAGTTTTGGGGATAAAATCGTCAGCAGAGAGAAAAGAAAAAGTGCTACCAAGGGTGGTCTGGGGAGGGCTGGTGCTTCCCGGGAGGCTCCCGAAGCTCAACAGTGTGGAAGAGTGGCTAGCTAACATAGGTCGTGTTCCCATGCAGCAATTAGCTGAGAAAGAATTAAACAACAGTAGAGTGTAGTTGGTATGAGATGTTGCAATGTCAGAAAGATCTTAGTGATAACTGTGAACTGAGAACAGGACACTGTGATCAGAAGAATGTGGATTCAGCACAGATGAATGACCACAAGAATGTGGAACTAGGTGGAGTTGTCCTTAAACGAAATACCCAATAATGAGCTTGCTTTTGCACTATGTATGAGCCTAATTATTGATGTTATATAGGGAGTTTGGAGTTGCCAATAAATGAGACTTGCTGATCATTCATATTGAGTGCTGCTTGTCTCCCGCCGAACTCATCAAATGGCGCCCGAACAAATGGGACCCTTGGGACCTTTGGGACCTTTGGGACATTAAAAAGCGAAGGCCACGGGAGTCGGCGACAGGGGACGGGTCCTCCACAGCAAGGACGGCGAAAAGCAACGGTGCCGCGCCCCAGGCGACCTCAGAGGAGAGTCCTGGCCGTAACGTGCTGCCAAACCTTGTAGGGCTGCAACAGCGCTGACGGTAAGATGGAAAGGCAAGCTGCACATGATTTATTTACCTGCTTTTTAGAAAAGCCACAGCTTAAGGGTTTTGATTTGCGCAAGGAACTCCCTGGACTTCTTGCTTATAGGTATGCTCACGCCTTTGCCTCCCACTGCTGGGCAAACACTCCTATCTATGCTGCCCATGGAAAGAGGGAGGGAGAGTCAGAGAGAAGGAAATAATGAGAAAGAAATTCCAGAGCAAACACTGAAACAACAGAATCTGTTCAGTTACGGCAGGATGTGATATATCCTGAACTATTTGCTTCACTTTTGGAGTCACTCTTAACACTACAATCATATTCAAGTTCCAACTTTACTACCCTGGAGGAAAAGAATCCAAATTTAGATTGGTTTCCACCCGAACCAGGGGGACATGGGGGAGCACTGAGGTGTGCGCAGAGAGCGGAGGCGCCCCTGGGGCAGAAGCAGTGCAGAAAAAGTTCCAAGGCCACACTGAACAATTACAGAAACAGCTGAGCAGAAACAGGTGGCTCAGACAGCTTCAAAAAGAGACAAAATAGCCAAAAAATCACAAACTATATGGTATCTAGTATGAAATTCATCACTGTAATTAGAAGTTGATAAGCTGCAATGGTCACCGTTGTTAGCACCTGGCCATGAGAGATTTTCGTGTAACATCGCTTGCTTTTGTAAAAATTGTGCCCCTTTTTTCCTCTCTCAGTGAACAAGAGAGATTGAGAGAAACAACTGTATGTGTTAAAGTTAACTTTGTGAGGTGTTTTTTTGTTGTTTTTTTTCTGCAAGAGCATGTGGGGAATGTGAAGAAAGATAACAGCAGCAGAGAGCAGCAGCAGGGCGGGCAGTCCACCCCCCGCTCCCTCTCTAAGAAAAAGCACCGGGATAGTACCCAGTTTGTTAAAAAGTCATGATTCATGGGTTTTTAAAAATGTTTTTATATACCCTGTTAGAGTTAATTTTGTGTTTTAAGTAATAATGAATTTATGCAGTTGCAGTTTTTTAGAGTTTTCCTGGAGAAATTATTGTGATTCTTTGAAAGTTTAAAAAGGCCCCTTTTCAAAAAAAAGGTGTTTAAGGTGAATATTAACAGAAGTTACCTTGCAATAATTAGCCTTAAAACCTAAGGTTAAAATATGGTATGATTTACAGCTTCTAAGAAAACCTTCCAGTTAATGTTATCTACAAAAGAGATTTGTGGTTTAAAAAAAAAATAATTAGTTAAGAGAACTTTACTGTACAAGACAAAGTTAAGTTAAAGTATATATTACCCATTTGCTTGTTTTTCCCACAATTTTAATGAGGTAATTTCAATGTGAGTCCTTTTGTTATATAAAACACATATAACTGCATATATACCAATTTGGATTTTGGATTTTAGTTTAAGAATTAGACTTAATGTTTCTGAAAAGTGCTACAAAAGCTGAATGGCAACTTGCCAAATCCTGTGTTGTTGTGGTTTTTCTCTAGAAAAACTGCACTTTAAAATCCTAACCAATTTGAACATATACTAGGCAAATTCCTGTTTTCAATGAGTATTTTTAGTACCATTTGCAGTTATTGTGGGTTATTCTCAAAGCTAGATGACATAGAATTGTGATATACTTGTTACATTTTTATAATCTTCATAGTGAATCCATGTTACTATTATATTGTGTTTAAAAGGTATATATCAAACTTTTAGTTGCCTCTTTGTAGTAACAGAATAAGATTAAGTTATGTTTTTATTTAATATAGATTAAGTGTTAATAGAATTAAGAAAAGTCAAGTTTTATTATGTTTAGGCTTGAATGTTTTTAAGTTAAGTTTTATAACTTAGATATTCTTTTAAGGTTAAGTTTGTTACTTCCTTTTGTCATAAATCATTACTGTTAGGTTTAAATATTGTTTAATTTAAATTGTTTTATGTTTTATTGGAGACACTTGTCTAAACTGCAAAGTATAGTTATTTTCCTAGAGAGATGAAGACAGCCACAACTGAAAAAGCTGTGACAGAACGCTGATGAAACCTGCTTGTGGATAGAAGGGAATGCAGTCTGTGACACCCTTGACTTCATCGGGAGTTCTATTGGTTGTTACAATCTCTGCAGTTTTGTTTGTTATAGCTTTCTTATTTTTCAGTGTTTCCAGAATTTTTAGAAGATTTACCATTGCTGAGGATCAGCTGCCATGGGAGAGGCTTCAGATTAAACCAACTGCTGCATGGTTTAATTGGTCTGGTACCTGAGGCTTCTGATCATTTGCTTTGTACAAATGCATTTTAACAGTTTGCTGAGCTGTAAGCATCTCCTAGCTGCTGCTATTGAGAACCTTGTTTTAGAAATGAGTTAAGAGGCATCTTTCCAGTTTAAAGCCAGGCCCTGGCCAAGCCTTGACTTTACCTGGACAGAAAGTTTGCCAGCAGATTCAGATGTTTTCTGTCCCAAATCAGTATTTGAGTCACTTTTTGACTCAGCAATTTGACCCTATTAATATGACAGCTGGATCAATTTTGAAGTGGGCTTGGAGAATCATTTCCGGAGGTTGGTATCCAATCCTTCCTGATGATTTTTTGTTTCTGTTTGTTTGCTAACTATGGGATGCTGGTGCAGTGTTTTAGTAATTAATAGTAGTTTTATATTACATATCTTATTAATAATGTTTATGATTTAATTGATTTTTAACTTCTATAGGTTCTTACTAATTGTATATGGTTTTGTGTTAATGTTGATGTGTATAACAGAAGTACATCTCGTTTTTATTTTTTTAAAAAAAAAACGGGGGAAATTGATGCCCTAAAAGCATTTGATTAGTGTAATTCATTAACTTCAAAGGAAGAAGTATCTGTGTTTTGTTGGCAGGTTCAAAAAGGTCACCTGTCCATCTGACCAGACTGTCTGCCTCTGAACACACGAGATCAGTGAACAGAGATGTCACCACACAGCCTTGGTACTCCAGACATGGATCAGAAGTGGAGCTGTCAGGACACAGTTGTGTCTGAGCACTACACAGACAGTTGCCAACAGAAATTTTATGTTGTTATTATGATGTTGTGTCTCTACCAATTTTTCAGTTATCCTTTGTATTAAGATTTAGAAGGATGTGAAGAACAACATGAACATCAAAGCCCTCAGTCACCGATCAGCTGCCAGCTGACATCACGGGAGCAGTGAACGTTCCAAGACTGAATCGTGCTAAATCATAGTCTGTTTGTGAAGGAAATTCTGTAGAAGATCTAAGAAAAGTGTAGAGACTCCATCTAACTGTATATAAAGCAAATTGTAGTTGTGTGTTTACCCTTTCAGCAAATTGCTTCCACGCTTAGACTACATATATACCAGAGCACGTGTGTTAAAAGTAGTTAGATAATAGTTTAAGATTAAGAGTTTAGCCTGTGTAGTAATTGTTATATTAGTATAAAGTATAAGCATTTCCCCCCTTCAAGAGGTAGTGTAAGCATCTTTGAAAGTTCATTTAACATTAAAGTTTAGCTGTGAGTTTGCAAGTATGGTGTCATTTACATGGAACAAACTGCTTATGGTAATTGTGTTGTGTATAGTCCTGACCAACTGTCTGCTAACTAACATCCAAAAGTGACAGAACATATGGGTCACTCTGGCACACTGAACTGGCCAAAGGTCAACGTGTCTGAGCCTAGCCACACCTGGAGATCCTTTCACACCTGTCTCATAGGAATCCCTGAATGGGATCCTCCAGCATTTAAAGGTTTAGTTAGAAATGAGACTTGACTGAATCAATTTGCAATGTTGCAAGAGTGCAATTGCACTGTTGGCTTCACATTAAGACAACTTGAAGCCTGCTGGCAAGCAAAAATTATCAAAGTTCTCAATGTTACCATAGGGCCCCCCAGAAGAATTAGATTTGTTAGGTTCCACCCATACCTCAGGTGGATGGATAATGTTTGAACCCCCGACAAAACGTCATTCTAACAAAGTAATGCAGCACTGGGCTGCAGACAACCCTGTAGCTGATCTCGTTACTACCATTGTAAGTAAAGCCTTTATTAGTGGTGCAATCTCACAGAACAATTACCAAAGCGATTAATTAGTTCCATATTCCTAATCTGTGGAGATAGAGCATGGAATGAGATTCCTGCTAATCCACATAGAAAACTCTGTTATTTTGGGAAACTTACTTTGTTTCCATCCAAGCTTACACCAATTGCTGAATGTAGCTGATAAAATAAAAACCATCAGTCAGTCAAAGTGAAGCCTGAATGAATTAAAGCTTAGTAACTCTAAAAAGGCTTGCTTGTTAGACTAAGAAAAAATTGAACTTAACATCCACAATGTTAAGTGAGCTTTCAGCTGATGTGAGTAGTGTATGTCATGCAGTATTACAAAATCGAGCCACAATTGACTTTTTGCTCTTAGCACAAGGACATGGTTGTGGGGAGTTTGAAGGCATGTGCTGTCTGAATCTTACTGATCATTCAGTTTCCATCCATGGGCAACTACAGCAGCTTCAGGATGGGTTACATGCCCTGAAAGAAGATAGTGACCCCATTGGAAGTTGGTTCTCCAGCTGGGGCATCACTGGATGGTTGAGGTCTCTTGTGCTAGAAGGGGGACAGACTTTACTTATAATGTTAATGGGAATGAAAGTCTAAGTTGTGTGTTATCTTGGCTTCATGAAACTATAGAATGAGTCACATCCAAAGCCTGGTTTGTGCAAAAAGAGAAAGGGGGAATTGTTGCTATATTTTATATATTAGTAAAGGCCTGTCTGCACAAACCAGTCTTTGAAATAAGTCGTGATATTAAGGGCTGAAATCCTTGAAACTTGCCTGCAGAAGAGAGAGTAAAGCAAAACAATATCCTTGTGTACAAGGATAAGAATGTAAACCTGTGTGTGTTAGCCAATAGTAACTTGCTCTGCCCGCAGACCCTGTAGAACCCTATAAAAGGTGTGTTAATAATAGAAATAAACGGCATTCACAATTACTTCTGTTAAGACTGGTGAACAGCTCGGGGGTCTTTCAACACCAAACTATGTTGAGATGGAAGAGAAGAAAAAGCCCCAGAGATGCCGCACAAGGAGGGTCTGCAAATCCAGTCCAGGGAGCTCCGAGGAGGAAAGATCCCCCCAGTGCCAGGAACACGGCCAGAGATCCAGCCGGAGCTCAGAGCTGGAGGAAAAGCCCCACAAGTGCTTGGAGTGTGGGAAGGGTTTCACGTGGAGCTCCCAACTGATCCAGCACCAGGTGATTCACACTGGGGAAAAGCCCTACGAGTGTGGGAAATGCGGGAAGAGCTTCACCAACACATCTTACCTGATGACACACCAGGTGATCCACACAGGGGAACGGCCGTATGAGTGTGGGAAATGTGGGAAGAGCTTCAGAAGTATCTCTGACCTGATGAGACACCAGGTGATCCACACAGGGGAACGGCCCTACACCTGCTTGGAATGTGGGAAGAGCTTTGGGTGGAGCTCCTACCTGAGGGCACACCAGCTCATCCACACTGGGGAGAGGCCCTTCGAGTGTCCCGAGTGTGGGAAGACGTTTCAGCGCAGCTCTGATGTTCTCAAACATGAGCGGATTCACACAGACGAGAGGCCCTTCCGCTGCCCCGACTGCGGGAAGAGCTTCCAGTACAACTCCACCCTCACCGTTCACCGGCGCATCCACACTGGGGAGAGGCCCTACGAGTGTCCCCAGTGTGGGAAGAGCTTCTCCACCAGCTCAACCTTGACACCAACGTAGGCACCAGTAAGGGAAGCCCTGCGAGTGCCCCAAGTGCAGGAAGAGCTTCGTGCGCTGCTCCAGCTCCATCCCCCATGGGAGGATGGGCGTTGGATGATCCCCAGTGACCCCCGTTGGGCAGAGCCCTGGTGATCCGTGGTCCTGGTGATGCGTGTTGGGAAGACACCTGGCTGGGAGGCTCCACATCTTCCTGGCTCCCTATGGGCACCTGGATGAAAGCAGGGGAATGAAAATCCAACAGGATACAGAATGACAGTGGGAATTGTTGACTTTCAATCTTCAAGAACCTTTTGCCTCAGGAGCTGTGTGGGCAGAGAAAAGGGGGTGACACCGGGCTTGGGGGCCCAGAGGGGAGCACACACACTCTGTGGGGAGGGAGGACACGACCCCCGTGACCCCACCTCACCTTCCTGCACAGGCAGAAGCCGAGCCCCAGTGCCAGGAAGATGAAGGCCAACGTGGAGCCCCCGGTCCCCGTCAGCATCTTGCTGCGGGTGGCATTTCACGCATCCCTGGGGCAACTGCCGGGGTCAGGACCCCCAAAACCTCTCACAGACATCCCAAGCCTTTCCAAGGACCCTCCCAGTCTCTCCCAGCCCACGCAGGATCCTCTGAAACCTCTTTTGGAGTCACTAATTTTAAACAATTAAGAATTAGAGAAAAATTAGAGATTATGGCTAGAGATAGGCCTTGCTGGAACTAGTTAGAGTTAATGATTTAAGTGAGAAGCAGGATTTGAGTTCATGAATCTTGAACTTAGGTAAAAAATTACTTGTCATTGTATGTTTGGTCAGCTGTGCTTATAATGTGAAAAGAGAAACTGATAAACGGGTTCAGGAAGATCACAGACCTTACATCTGGAAACCCATTTCAAAGTCACAAGGAAGGAAATTGGAATTGTACCAAATGTTATTTGTAATGTCAACCATTGTAAAGGTAGAAAGGTGAGAGTGAGGAAGAGTGGTTTTCCTTCATCTCTTGATGACCACTACATGCCAAAATGACCCCCTCCTCAAATTAAGGAGCCCACCATGCAGTCATAATGACTTTTTAAATCATTACCGTGCATTTTAATCAAACCTGGGGAATGGGAAGTGTTAGCATTATGCATATGCATTAGTATTAATATGTATTAGTATTTTAGATATTTTAAGACTTCTGTAAATAAATAGACACTGGAATCTTTTGTGAACTTGCAGTGCATATTAAGGCGTGAGTCCCACACTCACCCAGTGCTGTGATTAAACATCCACTTTGTAACTTTAAACTGTTGGAGAGGTTTTTTTGTCCATTAACAGATTGGTGTTGATACCAGATCAGTATCACTATTTTGGTAAATCACTGCCAGTCTCTTCCCAGCCTCCTCAGGACCCAGCAGAGTCCCTCCTGTTCCTCTCAGGATCCCTCAGCCCCCTCCCAATTTCTCCCCACTGCCCCTGGACCCCCAAACCCTCTCCCAGTCCCTTCCCAGCCCCACCAGGACTCATCAAGACTCCTTCCAGTCTCTTCCCAGCACAACCAACCTCATCCTAATCCCTGTTTTCCAATGCCCAATCTCCTTCCAGTCCCTCCAGGCTCACTCAAATCCCTCCCAGTGACACCCAGCACCCCCAAACTCCCTCCCAGTGTCCACCAGGACCCCCAGAAACCCATCCCACCCTCCCCAACATCCTTCAAACCCTTTCCCAGCCATCCTAAGCACCTCAATCCCTTCCCCAGTTTAAACCAGCCTATCTCAAACTCCCTCCCAGTTCCTCCCAGCACACCCTAATCCCCCTCTGGGCCCCCCCAGTGCCTCCCCTTCTGTCCCCGACGCTGTGGGGGCCAGGCTGTGCCCCAGTGCCGGCTCAGGGGGTGCTCCAGGCTGCCGTGCTGCACCTGGCAGCTGGAGCTGAGCCCGCATTGCCGGGGGAGTATCCAGCAGCACCAGGAGCTGCTGGCTCCAGCTCAAGGGCACCAGCGAGATGGACACGCTGGAGGGCACTGGGAGAGAGGGGGACACACTGGGATCAGCTGGGTGTGAAATGGTGCTAAAGCCGGTCAGCTCTTCCTCAGCTCCACGCCAGGAGTGGAACACACCTCTGGAGCAGGATGACCCGAGATGTGGCTTAGAGCAATGCTCTACAGCACTTAACAGCTGTCAGGCACAGTGTGGAGGCAAGAATGGGGGGAAGGTCTTTTATATTGGGGTTCAGAGAAAGGTTTAGTCTCCCAAGGGTCCAGGGACAAAAGACACAGAACACAAGCGTACAGCAATTTATATATGGGGAGGGCCCAGGGGTGGATACAATTTCAACCAGTGAGGGATATCCTGGGGAGGGGAATAGGACACATGGACCAATGGGGTGCTGTGGATTAGGGGATTTCCAAAGGGGACGTCCAAGCAGGGGGTTGGCATAAGGCAGGATTGACAGGGGACATTTGGGAACAAGGGGCAGGGTGGACAAGATTGATAGGGAAGGTGCTGGAAAAAGGGGTTGGGATACAATGATGGGCAGGGCAGGGGAGGAGATAACTTTGGGTTAAACCAACAAAGCAGGCGGGTAACAGCCTGGCTCGGCTGCAGGGGGGTCCCAGGGTGTGAGGATGGGGGGTTTGGGAGGGTTCCAGTCCTGGATACAGGGGTGCACGGGGGTCCTGCTGCAGCGGAATGGGAGTTCAGGGGGATCCCTTCCTCTGTTCTGGGGTTCAAGGGGTCCCGGTGCCTGAAAATGGAGGTTCAGGGGGGTCCCAGTGCCCAGAAATGGGGGTTCTGGGAGGTTTCCATTCCCGAGAATGGGTGTTCAGGGGATTCCAGGTTCCAGATAAGGGGGTGCAGGGGTTTTTGGGGGTGGGTAAGGGAGTTCCAGGGTTCCCAGTGCCCCAAAATGAAAGTTCAAGGGGGTCTCTGTGCCCAGGAAGGGGGGTTTGCCCGGAAATGGAAGTGCAGGGGTTCCCCATTCCCAGTGTAATAAATGGAATTGATTCGTGCTACTTAAATTGCAACTGTTACTAAAGTTATCATTAGAAACGATCAAGAATTAGTGTTACAAAGCAGATGTACCCCTTTGCAGATGTTACACGTCAAAATTAAGGTACAGGATGTAGTTTAGAAAATAAACGGTCAGTAAAATCAGAAAAAGGAGGAAACTTATGGGAAACATTAATGAATATGTATAAGCATACAGTATATAAGTTTAGCTTGAAGTGCTTTGTTTCGTACGTGAGGTGAGGTGAGAAGAACCCCCCCACACCCCAGTCGGTTTTGCTTATGCCTTAAGCATTTGTAACCACTGGCCAATTATATTCACATATATATATATATATATAAATATGTATCTGAATATATCTACTAAATTGTATCTCTTTTTTACTAAATTCTATTCTTTTATTATTTTGTATCCAATTTATTAAGCTATGTTATCAATTAATTAAATTTGATTGTTTGGAAATTTGAAAGTCATTTATAACACTACTATATCAAAAGCAGTTAAAAGTGATTACAAACTGTGCTATATCAAAATCGTTGTGATTATAATAATTTGCAAAAGCCAGCACATAATAGCAAAGGGCAACAACAACATAGTTATTTCTCACAAACACAGGGCAGGTTTTTCCCTTGCATGGAGCACTTGGGCCTTCCCCGGGCCCCTTCTGCCCTCCCGCAGAACCAGAGGCATTTTCCAGCGCACACAGTTTGTAAGCAAGAGCCGGCTGCAGCCCAGAAGGCTCCAAGCGCCTCCTTCCAGGCTGACTCTGCAGATGCCGAGGCTGCTCTGGGCTCTGCCAGGCTCTGCTGGGGCTCAGCTCTGGGCGAGGCTGGGCCCGCTCTCCCCTCGCAGTGCTCCGGGCAGCTGAGTCACAGCGGGAGAAGGACAGGACACCTCAAGGGATTGAGGTTTAACAGAGATTTTATTCAAATAACTGCCATAACAAACAGGCTGTCCTAACCTACTCTAACTAACTAACAGTGTTAACTAACATAACTAACTACTTCTCCTAACTACTATAACGGAAAGCTGGCCTCCTGTGCTTCATCTTCTCCGCTGCTCCCTCAGTTGCTTTGCTGCAGTGATCAGAGGGGTCAGGCTGGAGAGAGGCTTGGCTGATGACAAAAATGGGTGCTGCCCAAGGGATAAAAAAGAAAGAAATGAACTGTTACTTTCCAGACTCAAGTTCCTCACAGGCTCTGTTGCAACAGGACAAAGGGGAATGGTTTGAAAGTCAAGAGAGGGAAGCAGGCTCAGATTAGATGTAAAGAAGAATTGCTGTAGCAGGAGAGTGGGGAAACACTGAGAGAGGGAGCCCAGAGATGTGGGAGGTGGCTCCTCCCTGGAAACATCCAGGCTCAGGTCAGGCAGGGCTCTGAGCCACCTGATGTGCTTGAAGATGTCCCCGCTCGTGGCGGGGCACCAGCTCCAGATGAGCTCGACAGGAGCCTGCCAAGCCAAAGCAGGCGAGGATTCTGCTGGCTTTGCGTGTGAAAAGCAGCGGGACTGGAGATGATGGGAGGGGGCCCCACAAGAAAAGCCCTCCCTGGCGCTGCCGTTTCCCCCGCAGCCGCTTGGCATTCACCTGCAGCAGCTCCTGGGCAGAGAAGCGCCGCTCCTCGTCCGGCTCCAGGCTGCACTCGAGGAAGTCCCGCAGCAGAGCCGACAGGCGCCTGGGCTCCTGCAGCTGCGGGCTCCCGTTCTGCCGGATCAGAGCGCGGGCCTGCAGGAAAAGCAAACACAGCGCTCTGACAGCTTCCTCCACACCCACACGTGCTCACATCCAGCCCGCTTTCTCTGCCCCAGCTCCCCGGGCACTTTCCTCCCTGGCACAGATGCTGCTGCTCACAGCTCATTCTTCTGGGCCAACCAAAAAACCCAAACCCTGGTGCAGCCACAGCCATTGCAACATCCAAATGATCTTGCCTTCAGAGCCGATTGCATTGGCTGACTTTGTCAGTAGGAACCTCCATCAGAAATAGCCCATTTTGCTTCTCCAAATACACACACCAGCTTTACAGGCCATTTTCAAGAGTCAGTGTGGTCTGCCTGTGTTATTTCAAGGGATTCTTACATCAAATGCATCTCTGCAGTGCCACTGACACTCAAGTTAAAAGCATTCCTGATGCCCCATGCCAGAAACTGCCAGGCAAGGAACAGCAGGTTTGTGTGGCTGAAAGCTCAGCCTTGGTGACACAGAGAAAGTAAAAGGAAGGAAAGAAATATATATGTTAGAGTGTGGGGATGTTAAACAATCATCTTCATGTTTTAGACAAGTTTCCCAGTGAGAAGAGCCAGGGGGAGTTCATCTCACAAAACCTCTTTTAGAAACTCCTCCAGAAATCTTGTTGGGTTTGGGTGTGGGTGTTGGGGTTGGTTTGGGGTTTTCTGCAAGACAACATTAGAGCTGATGCACTTGCTTCATGTATTTGGGTCATCCTCACAAGAGCTGCAACAACTTAAATGCCAAAGCAAATTGTTGCTGGAGACTGCAGAATATTTGTCTGTGTTCAGGCTCAGGTGCTGTGGGAATTCCCTTTGCGATGTGCAGAAACCTCCAGCTGCTCCTCCCAGTGCAGGGTCACCCTGTGCTCACAGGCCTCTGCAAAGCCTGGAGAATTTGCCTCTTACCATGGCCCCCGTTTGCTGGAAGTAAGGAGGTTCTCCTTCCACCATCTCGATGGTCACAATGCCAAAGGACCAGATGTCCACCTTGGGGCCGTAAGGAGAACTGGTCACAACTTCTGGGGCCATCCAGTGAGCAGTGCCCACCATGGAGCTGCACTGGTCCTGCTCAGGGCTGAGCTGAGCACAGAGGCCAAAATCAGCTGAGGACAGAAACAAGCACTGTCAAAGGCAGCTGCAATGAGGAAACCAAGCACAAAGATTCCCCACTCTCAGTCTGGGAATGCAGTGCTGAATCCAGCTGGAAACATCTTCAGGGCTGTAGCCAAGGAAAGATGGAAGAAGACCCTTAAAGAAGCCCTCAGCTTTCATGCTTGGCTTTTACTGATTTCCTTTGAAGCTTTAGATTGCAACTCCTGCCCCTCTGGGAGGGCCATACCCAGAGCAAAGGCACTCCTGACAGCCTGCTCCTCTCCTGAGCTCTCTGCACGGGGCAGCCGCTCTCAGCTGGCAGCAGGGGCCGGGCAGTGCCACCAGCAGCACTTGTGGGGCTCTGGCCCTCACTGGGAAGCAGCCCCACAGCCGCACCCCGGGAGCGCCGTGCCTGGCCAGGAACACCCACCCAGCTTGACAGAGCCGTCCATTCCCAGAAGGATGTTGGAGCTCTTCAGATCTCTGTGGATCACCCGGATGGAATGGAGGAAATCCAGGCCCTGCAGACACTGAGAGACAACAAGAAACACGAGGGAAAAAATCAGAGGCCGGAATATATCACACAAGAAAGGACAGTTTAGAATTCTGCCAGCAGCAACTTTGCTGTGACAGCCCAGGAGTGCAGTGCAGACAAGCTCCAGGCAAAAGGTTCAAGGCAAAGCTGAGAACAGGAAATCAGATCCAAAAAAGACAGAGAGTACCACAACAGCAGGAAAGAAGACAAGAACAGAGTAGAAATGCAGTGATATTTGCAGGCCATTCACTTCAGAGGCTCTTTCCTCTCCAGCTCATAAAAACAACACAGAAACAAAGGCCTGAGCATGGAGCCACTCTGCTCTCACAGCCTCTTTGGAAGGACCATGGTGTCCCAGCCATGGGAAGCACAAGCAGGATCCCTCACCTCCTGACTGACAGCTGCCATCTCTCCTTCAGCCATGCGTGTCTGTCTGACAACGTCCTGCAAAGTTCCTCCATCCATGTATTCCATCACCAGCCAGAGATCTCCATCAACAAGGAAGCTGGAAGAGGAGAACAATGGCACAGAGATGAATGTGCATTGCTCAATTCCCCCAGGGAAAAGCCCAGAGTGGAGTTTTGTTCCCAGGTCACTTGTCAGTGAGGACAGAATCAGATGGAGAGACATTCCTGCCAGGCTGCACAGGCCTTGGAATCTGCACAGTCTGAAGGAGAAGGAGGCACCCGGGAGAAAGGAGAGGCCTTAGATGGCAAGCAGGTGAAAAATGCACTTTAGCAACAGCCCAGCTCAATGTGGAACCACAACACTTGTCCCCAGCTGCTTCAGCATCTGAACTCATCAGTTCCACCATTCCCTCCGGAACAAGGCAACACAACTTCCAGAGTTATCCAGGGGAGGAGGCCGTGCAGCACTTGGGGCAAAAGCAGTCAAATGCTTGGAAAACCTTGCACAAAGTCCCTTCAGAAATAGGCAAGGCCATGGAAAAATGGGCAAATGAGGCATTTCTGGAAACAAGAACCTGGTTTTCCTGTCACCTGCAGCAATGGGAAAGGGCTGGGAAGAAGAAGCCAAGGAAAATAATTTCTACCAGGGTTTATCAGCACTTGCTGTAAAACACAGCAAATGGGGTCAACTTGAAGAAAAAGGCAAAGCAAAGCAACAAAAGCACATGGAAGGAGTGAAGTGCCAGGCTGTTGTTCTGGGAAGATATGGCCGGGTCAGGCATTTTCAGAACAGGCTACAGACTGGGGATGCCAGGAAAGATGAACGCAGGGCCCGTGCACGGGAGAAGACCTGAAGCTCTCACCTGTCCAGAGAGTTGACAATGTTGGGGTTCTTCTTGTCCTTCAGGACCACGACCTCATTCACAGCTTGTTCCCTGTTCTGCCCTCTGAGACTCATTTTCTTGATGGCCACCTGAAGGGACATTGCAGACCTTTAACTGGAGCAGTCTGTGGCAGGAGGCCACGGCAAACACGGAGCGAGTCTTCTTGGAGCGAGCGAGCCGGGCTGTGCCAAACTGCCTTGGGATGGGACACCAGAGCTCAGCAAGTGCCATTCCCACAGCCCATTGCTCTGCTCGCTGGGGCTGTTACAGGACTCATGGCCAGAGACATTTGGCTCTGTAAGCTCTGCAGAAATGCTCCCTCAGCTGTCAGCCTCCAAGCTCTAACAACATTCTCTGCACCTACAGTCTTCTCAAATGGCCTCAGCACTCTTAGGATTATTATTCCAACACATTTTGCAAGCAGGAGGTAATTCTGTTTCTGTGCACACAGAGCAAAACAGCCGGGAACCCTTTAGCAATTCTATGGCATTTGGCCAGGATTTCAAATGTCCCTGCCCTGTTTGGGATAGCACAACAAAGCAAATGTGCACATCCATTGCTCAGATAATCCCTGTCCCAGCTGCCACTGACACCAGACCCAAACACAGCTGCAGGGTTTAGGAGAGAGCTTTGCTCTGCACATCCATCTTCTCATTTCTCTCCCTGGCTCTGTGGGAACAGCTGAAGTAGAACTAAAACCCCAAACTGAGCCCAAGCAGGATCTCTCCTTAATTAGGCCTTGAGGTATCCTGATGAAACTCAGGATGATAAAACTGCTAAATAGTGTTCCTGTTCGAGGCTGGGATGAAGGTAAATTGGGCCTCAGTCTCCACCAGCTGATGCATTCACACTTTTAGACATGAAGACCAGGCCAGGGTGTCCTGCTCTGACAGACACCGCTGCCCTCCTTGCCTTTCTTTGGGCACTTGAGAAGGACCAAGTCTGTCCCAGCTGTGCTCTGCAGGCTGACCCTGCTCTGCCTTCAGAGGAGCAGCCTGTGCAGGAAAGCTCTGCTGGGCCCCACAGCTCCAGCCACAGCTCCCAGCAGAGGGGAAAGCCCTCGAGAGCTGCCAGACGTGCTGGGCGTGTTGACACTGACCTCTCCTCCCGTGGCCCTGTCGAGTCCTTTGGAAACGGTTCCAAAAGCCCTGGAGACAAAACAGCAGAGAAGAAAGAAGCAGCGCTTTAGGCCCTGGCAGTGAAAGCCAGCCCAGACAGGAGATCTCTGCTGCCTGCAGCGTTCACAAAACACCCGAGTGCATCCACCCTTCAAACAACAGCACAGCAGCCACCAGCCCTCTGCCATGCAAGGTGCCTTCTGACCACAGTTATCAATTCTGATCAGCACTGAGAGGCAGCAGCATCGTACCCCAGTGTCTGAAGGGGTTTGGAGCTCTCCTGACTTCTCACTGGATCCTGCACCAGCAAAATACCTGGGCCCTGCTTGTGCAGAAGTAACTGCCTTGCACTTACCCTTGGCCAATCTGCTCCAGTTCCAGGTATTTCTCGGCAGGCTCCCCCACGCTCACCGTGTTCCCTGAAAGAAACCAGGTGGAAGATGCTCCCTCTCAGATGAGAGCCAGAATGCAGCCCCACTCCCTGGGGCCGGGAGCCCCTTGCTCTCAGCTGGGGAAGGACAATAAATGACCCTGTGCCATTCAGCTGCAGAGCAACCCTGGGTGCAGCTGATGCTGAGACACACACACAGCACCCTGCTCTGGCACACAGGAACAGAGCAGACGTACTCAGCTGCATCAGGCTCCACTCCCCGCTCCCCTCTGGCTGCAGGGCTGTGCTGCTGTCAGAATGTTCAGCCCAGGATCCTGCAGCACAGGGAGCTTCGGTGTCCTCTTCAGGAGCAGAGGGAGGTTCCTCATCCTCTTCCCAAAGCAGTGCAGGTTCCTCATCCTCTTCCCAAAATGCTGCTGGTTCACCCTCCTCTTCCCAAGCCACAGGACGTTCTCTGTCCTCATTCCACACCGGCAGATTGCCGTCATCCTCGTCACACGCCATGGGAGCTTGGCCATGCTCATCCCACACCAGGGGACATCCACCATCCTCGTCCCCCACCGGGAGATGTCCACTGTCCTTGTCACACACTGCGGGAGCCTCGCCGTTGTATTCCCAAACCGCGGAGTGTTCGCTCTCGTCTCCCAGAACAGCGGGAAGTTCACTGCTCTCTTCCTCCTCTTTGGCCTCCTCTTTGCAAGCAGAGGGAGCCAGAGGAGGTGCTGATGCTGCTTTGGTGCCCTGTGGACAGACGGGAGCGTGAGGGACGGGAAGTTCTATCTCAGTTATCACCTTCTTTATCCTCAGCTACACATCCAGCTGCACTAAGCAGAAATAGGGTTCAGAGCTGTTCAAACTAACAATGGGCTAAAGCCCACATTGCCACTTATTGTTGGGAATTCCATATTCCAGCATGGCTAAAGCCAGCAAGCAATCTTCTGCCTGCAAAACCAGTCCTGCAGCTCTTCAAAAGCTCTTCAGCAGAAACAGAGAAAACTGCCAGGGATCTCTTTGCTGCTGCTGCTGCTGCAAAGACACTGACAGGAACTTTCCTTCAGCCTCCCAGGCTGGCACTCGGCTGCCACACGCCGAGCTCACAACTTGCTGCACAATTCTGAACACCAAAGCTTCCTTTGCCACTCACCGAAGGAGGAGCTGCTGGGGATCCACGCGTGAGGTGCCCTGCAACGGGAGAGGGAACGTGAACCAGATGCTGTTAGGAAAAAACTGCCTGTGGTGGGAAATGAGCAAGGCAAGCCCGAGAGAGCATTTTGCTTTCACAGCATCCCTCCAGGAGCCACAGGCCCTTCACACAGCAAGCAAGAGAGCAGCACAAAATACTGGGCTGTGTCAGCTCTTGGCTGGAGCAGCAAACGGAGGGAGTTCCAGGCTCCGCTGCCACAGACTCCCCGCCTGAGGGAACAGAACCCCCCCAGGCCTCATTGCAAATGCTGTGCACGCCCCGCTGGCTGCAGACACCCCCTTTTTCAGCTGCAGCTGCTGGCAGGAGCTCCCCCAAACCAACCATGTCCTCATGGCAATTTGGTTACAGAGTCAACTCCGTTCCAGTGGAAGAACAGAAAGCACACAGCAAGCCCGAAGCCACAGAGGCTGCACCGAGGGAAAACCTCAACTTACGTGCCAAGTGGGTTAAAAAATACCCCGAATAAGCCACAGAGAACAGAGTGCCAACTGCAGCAACCACTTGCTGCATCATTTTGGCTGCGCTGCACACGTCTGCAGACTGTACCCCTGCAAGCACAGAAGGACACCCGTCAGGGGCTGGGCTGGCTGCTGAGAATGCCTCGGGCAGGAGGATCCTCTGGCAACGAGCAGGCGCCCAGAGCCGCTCTGGACACTGAGGCCTCCGTGTCCCACAGCAACGGGAACACCACGGGGACGTGGCAACGCTCCTGTGACACCACAGCAGCCGCTCACGCAAAAACCGCCTGGAAGCTTCTCCTGTGTCACAGAGGAGCACAAAGAATCCTCCCAGGGCACGGCCTATTGCCCAAAGGATCCAAGAGGAACTCTGAAAATGCAGCAAACAAGGACACCCCATAGCCCAGTCTGAGCACTGAGGAGGAACGAGGACAGCACCAAACCAGAGCAAACACGACCTGTAGTCACTGATACTGCTGAATAAAACCAGCAAGGCTTGTTCCATCTGGAATCTTCGTTCTAGTTCTAAAAACAAGCAAGATTCTCCACTGTAAATATACAGAAGGCAGGAACTGGGGAGGAGGTGGGATTAGGAAGGAGGAGGAGCAGGAGGAGGGAGAAAGGAAAAGGAGGAGCAGGAACAGGAATAGAAGGAGAAGCTGGAGGTTCCAGTGCCCTCTGTGTCCGCAGCACCCCCGGCCACGGGCCCATCGCCCCCACCTCATCCTGCAGGTGAGCAGGGAGGGGGAGCTGGTCCCAAATCTGTCAGGGGGTCCCTGAGAGGGTCTTTTAATTGGGGTGTGTTTGGAACTTGCAGATTGCGGAATTGAGCCCCAAATATTGTCTGGCGTCCCTGGGAGGTTTTTTTCTCTGGGTGTGTAGGTTTGGATCTTGCAGGACCCCAAAGCTGAGCCCCTCGGGGCATCTTTGGGGTCCACGTGGCCATTGCCCAGTATTGGCTGGGGGAGGACATTGGTGCTGGGGACCCCTGGGAGAGCAGAGGAGAGGAACCCCTGGGACTCCCAGAGTGGGGAGAGCAGAGAGGGGCGATCCCAGAGCTGGGGGCTCCTGGCAGCTTGGAGAGGTGGGAGCCTGAAGAGGAGAGACTCCTGGGATCCCTGGGATCTCAAAGCAGAGATCAGGGGAGAAGGGAGCCCATGGACCCCCAAAAGCCTCTGGATCATTGCTAAGGAGGACCCCAGAGAAGGGGGAACCCCTGGAGCCCTTGGACCCCCATCATCCCAGGGAAGGGAAACCTCTGGAATCCCAAATAGGAAAGACAAGAGATGGGGAAATCCTGGGAGACTTTTTTTGAGGCTGAATCTTGATATTTTGGAGATTTTCATGGACACAAGACTCCTGCTGAGCTCGAGACATGGACTTAGGCAGGAGGAGCCTCTACTTCAAGGCACTCCCACTTTGTTTACCCCCAAATCAGGATTTGTCATTCCCAAGCCATGGCCAGATGGAGGAAGAGGAGGAAAATCCCCAGAGATCCTGCATGAGGAGGGGCTGCAAACCCAGCCCAGGGAGCTGCAAGGAGGAAAGATCCCCCCTGTGCCAGGAAGGCATCTGGAGATCCTGCCGGAGCTCAGAGCTGGGGGAGAGAGCTCATGGCAGGGAGAAGCCCCACAAATGCTTGGAATGTGGGAAGAGCTTCAGCTGGAGCTTCAAGTGGAGGAAACACCAAAGGATCCACCCTGGGAAATGGCTCTGGGAGTGTGGGGAGTGTGGGAAGGGCTTCAAGAACAGCTCCCATCTGATCTGGCACCACGTGATTCACACTGGGGAGAGCCCCTAGGAGTGTGGGGAGTGTGGGAAGAGGTTCAGGAAGATCTCTGTCCTGATTAACCACCATAGGATCCACACAGGGGAAAAGCCTGGAAAGTGCTTGGAATGTGGGAAGAGCTTCAGTCGCAGCTCCCGCCTGATCTGGCACCAGAACATCCACACAGGAGAATGCCCCAGCGAGTGTGGGGAATGTGGTAAGAGCTTCATTGAGATGTCCAATCTGATTTGTCACCAGAAGATCCACACAGGGGAAAAGCCCTACACGTGTGGGGAGTGTGGAAAGGGCTTCAGCTGGAGCTCCAACCTCGGGGCACACCAGTGCATCCTGAGTGTGGGAAGAGATTTCCAAGGAGCTCAGGTCTCATCAAACATCAGTGGATTCACACAGAGGAGAGGCCCTTCCACTGCCCTGACTGTGGGAAGGGCTTCACAAAACTGCACCCTCATCAGGCACCGGCACATCCACACTGAGGAGAGGCCCTACGAGTGTCCCCAGTGTGGGAAGAGCTTCTCACAGAGCTCAACCTTGACCAAACAGATCTTCCTGACTCCCTGTGGGCACCTGGGTAAACACAAAGGCAGGAATATCCATCAGAACACAGACCAACAATGGGAATTGCAGATTGACTGCCCCTGGAGATTCACTGGGATGCAGAGATACACCCAAAGCCCCTGGAGAAGCCCATGCCCGAGCAGGGGAATGCCTGAGATGAGGCTGTGACCCCGGGGGACACCTGTGGACAGAGGGGCCCCTGCTGGAGCCGCCTGTCCTGGAAGGTCTGACCCCGTGGCAGAATGACCCATGCTGCAGCACTGTGAGGGGGCTGCTCCCCATGGAATGGACTCAGGTTGGAGAAGTTCCTGGAGACCTCTCTGGTGGGAGAGATCCCAGAGTGCAGCAGGGGAACGACTCCTGTCCTTGAAGAGCAGGAAAAGCCCCGGGAGATGAACTGACCATGGCTCCATTCCCTGTATCCTTGCACTGCCAGGTAAGGATGCAGAGCTGGAAGGAGGGAGGGGTGGAAGGAAGGTGCTTTTAAGGGTCTTCTTATTCTCCTGCTCTGAGCTTATTGGCAATAAATTCAAGTCAAATCTCCTGTTTTATCCATGACTTCATTTGATGAGGAAATGCTCCCGGGTCCTTAACTCATGAACCCTTGGTTAAATTTTCTCTCCCTGTGTGGCTGTGGAGGGCAGTGAGAGAGCAGCTGTGGTGGGTGCCTGGACTCGGGCCAGCATCACCCCACAGCAGTGGGACATGTCCTTGTGTGGCCCTGTGCTATGGTGCTACAGGTGCTGTTGCTTTTGTCTCCCTTATGATTTTATCTTTTGCGTTAAATGCTCGTGAAGTGCCCCCGGTGACCCTCGTATTCCCTCGGCTCCGGTATCCCCGTCCCTTCCCCTGCTCCCCGTCCCACGTTCCATCCCGGCTGGCGGAGCCTTGGAGCTGCCGTGGGGGCCGTGGGGCTGCCCCGGGGGCTGCGCCCCGAGCCGGGGCCCCTTCCCAGTGCTCCCAGTGTGCCGCTCCAGCCTGGAGCAGCCAGCGAGGGCTTCAGCTGGGACGGCAGAGAGGCGCTGCTGGGAGGTCCTGGCTCACTTCGCTTTGGTTTTCGTATTTTTGGGAGTTTTCTGCAAGAAATCTCTCCTCTCCTCTACTCAGCCAAAGGGGTTTGGAGGGCGGGTTCCCTTTTTTGGGGGAAATCAAAGCGATGCACTGATGCTCCTAATTAGACGTGCATGAGGCTCCAGGGCTTCCCGCTGAGCCGGAGGCACCCAGCAGCCAGGGCTGGGCAAGGCGGGCCGGGAGGTGCGGAGAACTTTGTTTGTGTTGGGAGCTCAATGGCGGCTCGGGCCCGGCCCGTTCCAGGGCTGTTCCTCATCCCCGCCTTTCCCCTCACGCAGCCCGGGGCGGGCCCTGAGAGCGCGGGGCGGGGCTGTGCCGTGTGCAGAGCCCGCCGCTGGCTGCCATTGGCTGCTTCTGCCGTCACTCGTGGCACTGGCGCGCGCTGATTGGGCAGAGCGGGCACAAGCCCGGCCCCGCTGGCGCCCCCAGGGCGGCCGTGGGGCAGGAGAGCCGCCATTGCCGGAGCGTCTGTGCGGGCCCGGCAGCGGCGGCAGCAGCGGCCGGAGCCCGGTGAGGCGGCGGCGGAGCTCGGAGGCGGCCCCGGCCATCGCAGGTGGGAGCCGCGCTCGGTTCTGCGGGGGCTCGGGGCTCGCTGCGGGCCCGGGAGGGGGCGGCAGGGGGCTGTGGCGGGTGGCTTGTGCCGTGGCCGGCCCGTGTTGGCCCTGGGCTGAGGGCGCTGCGGGAGCGGCTGCCCGCGGTCTCCTTGCCGCTGGGGCCTCGGCAGGAGGCGGTGGCGGAGCAGCGCTGGCTCGTCCCGCTTCGTGTCGGGAGGCCGGAGGTGGCTGCGCTGGGCCCGGGGCCGGGCGGGAAAATTCCCGGCGCCAGAGGTTGGTGTGGCCCAAGGAGCCAGAGGAGTGGTGTGCGAGTGACTTTATTGCTGCCCAAAGGGAGAGGCCATGGGGCATTTGCCGTGCGCTCTCTCCAGTTCTTGGAGGACGCGGCCTCGTTTTTGTCCTGATTTTCCCGGCCGCATGTCCCTGTCCCTTTGCCCAACACTGGCCGAGGTGCTTGGAAGGTTCAGCCTTCCCGATCCGCCTGCTGCATGTCCTTTTTGTATAACACCCGATATTCCTGGCTCTGTGAAGTCTTTGTTCTTCTGGAAGTTCAGGAATGTATTGGGACTTGGTCTGAGCAGCAGTCCTTGTCAATTAGTAACATTTTCTGAAAATGATGGTTTCTCCCATTGTTGCCTTATGTACAAGTCCCTGGCCCTATCTCCAAGCAGATTCACTCATTGCCTCTGTTTTTTCCTTCCTGGAATCATTGCAATTCCTCCTGCAGGCAGGAAGCCCCTGGGCCATTGTGCAGGCTTTGGGCCATCAGTGTTAATTTGCATTTCTAAAGCTCCTCTCCTGGCTGCCTGGAGCAAAGCTTCTCTTCCAGGGCAGACATCCCGTGATTCACACGTGGCCCCCCACAGATCTGCTATGCTATTTATTTTTCGTTAAACAATATTCTAATAATTGTTTATGTGTTAAAGCACCAACTTTAAAGCTCTTCTAGTTTTCAAAGTGCAGCTTAAAGGTGAACATCGAAAAACTCATACCATCATTTTGTCATCACTAAGAGTCACGTTCAAATATAAAACAAAACTGCGAAAGCAATCAAGTGTTTTCTTTTTATTCTCCTGGGACTAAAAACTGATTCTCACACCACTGGCCCAAACAGAACCGACAATAGAGAAGTAAAATTATTACAAAAAATTACTCTAACGGTGTAATCCTTTCACTGAAACTGAGAAAAGCAAAAACTATTCAACAATGTCTTTAGAGAAATAAGGCATTACTTGATTCTGGCCAGAATGTGCAACAGGAATAATTTCATGCACACTTAGGCTGGGTGTGCAGAGAAAATCATTCCATGACACACGAGTTTGACTAGATTTTTCTAAATTTATACAGTCTGACCCCATAGAAATCCCTTGGTTTAATGTTCATTGGTTTGAAGGTGTGGAGTTGTTAGGATTTGGTTTCCTGTTACACCTGGATTTCTGTGCCTGTGATGGGAATTAGGTGGGCACTCCTGGATTTCCTGCTCAGCCTTTTCCAGACCAGGTGTCTCCAGCTGTGTCTGGGGCAGGTGTTGGTTGATGTTTGCTGCTGGGTGTTGATGTTTTGTTGATGGTCGTTATGTTGGTGGGAATCTTTTGGGCTATTCCCAGTCTGTTGAGATGTTAATTTCATCTCTGCTGAGTGGTGGAAAAGAAAGATTAAAACTCCTTTCCCCAAGGCAAAGGCAAACCAAGTCCCTTTAGAGAAATAAGATTTTAAATCATTTTCAAGTTGGTCTATTTTGCCAGCAGCTAATCCCAGGCAGGGCAGAGTGTGAGTGTAATTGAGAGGCAGAGTGGAATTGTCCCGGTGCCTTCCCCAGCAGCTGTGGCGAGGGCAGGCACAGAAAGGCCTGAAGCTGCAAGAGTGAGAGCAAGGATTGTCCCGCAGTGGCTGGAGATGGCAAAGGAGGGTGGCCAGGCCGAGGATTTGAGCAGAGGATCTGTGGGCAGGCGCAGGGGCTTCCCCCGCTGGGGAGCCCTGGCTGCTGCTGCGTTGCCTTCAGTGCAGGCTCAGGGGTGGCCTGTTTAATATTCCCTTGCAATTCAGATTTCTGAGTCTGGAAGAGCCATGGCTGGGGTATCAATCATTTTATTTTTTTCATTTTGTTAAGTTTTGTTCTCTTTCTTATATCTACACCATAACATTGAGACTATCTGGGGCTAAAGAAGTCACACAGTGTTCTGGCTAGAAGAGAGAATCCTCAATCCAGCTCCTGCAATTCCCTGTTAATCCTAAGAATTGCTGCAGCACTATTTCAGTCCTGGGAAACATTATTTCTGAGATTCCCTGAACCCTCTCAGGGTCAATAAAAGACAAAATTTCCATCAACGTAGGTCCCAAATATTTAACCATTTTCTCTACCTTTTGCCCTTTCTTTTTTTTCAGCTACTCAAAGCTGCTTTTTAGCCTGAAAATGAAGCCATTTCACAGAGGCTTCCTCTACCTCTTCTCCTTGTTTTTCTGACTGGATCAAGTCATCCACATCCTGCATTAAGCCAGTCCCTGGAGGTGAGGTCAATTCCTTTGATATTTCCTGCAAGGCTTGCCCCAATCAGGCCGGTGCTTCCGTGCATCCCTGCAGAAGGACCGTCCATGTCTTGAGCATTTTCCCTTCTAGCTCTTGTTGCCAGCCCAAGGCAGAATTCAGTTTGCATCCTCTGTGAGTGGGCAGATCCCCAGAAAGCATCTTTTGCATCAAGTTGTGAATGGCAGCAGTGTGAGGAGGGCACCTGGTTCAGGCTGGTGTAAGGATCTGAGAGTGTGGGGTGCCTCGGTTTCATCATCTCATTTCTTCTTCTTGGGTCCTGCAGCATTCTGTGGATTCCATTGGATTTCTTGTTTGGCAGGATAGGAGCATTCTAGGGAGCCATCCCTGGCTCCCCAAGCTGTGCCTTGAGCAGGACTCCCAGACAGGCTGTGAGCCCTTCCTTCCCTCCCTTGGAACAGGGGATTGCTTTTGGACACCTCTTGTCCTGGTTGCTTCAGGGAGATTTGGAGAGGCTCCATATCTAATTTTGCCAATTTCCCTGGGGCTGCCCACACTTGTGGGTTCACTTCAGCCGTGGCTCTGCCAGACATTTGACACAGAGGTACAACAGAACCAGCCTCTGTATCACCTTTTGCAACATTAATTTGCATTTTCCATTTAGCCATCAAATCCCTTCCCAGTAAATTACAATCACAATTGTGAGCAAATAGAAGGTCCTGCATTTTAAACCCATCCTCCACATCTGCTAATAGTGGCTGAATAAAAGACAACAACTCATCTTTCCCACTTAGTGTCTTAATAATTAAAATATACCTTAACAATTTACTCCCCTTAGGTGTAAGATTCCGAGTGGATGGAGAGGCCCCTGTGTCCATCAGGAAAGGTCTCCTCTGGATCCAGAGCCACCCTGGATGTTCCCAAGGGCTGCAGTGTGGTGGGTCCCTGGTGGAATGGGAGCTGTGCCACCGCTAAGAATGCGTGTCCATCAAGGGCTGGACTTGCTGGTGCTGAGGGTGCTGCTGTCTGTGCTTGCAGTGTCCTTGTGCCCTGCAGCTGGAAGGCTGATTCCTTGCCAGGGGCTGTTTGGGTGGGCTGTGCCCTGGCCAGGAGGGCAATGCCTGTGCCAGGTGCTTGTGGCCGAGGGTGTCCCCTGGGTGCTGGGGCCCCCTTGGGCCCTGGGCTTGATCCCTCAGTGGCTGTAGGAAGTGTGCCATGGCCTTTGCCTTCAGCTTGGCCTTTTGCTCATCCCTTGCTGCATTCAGCTGCTGAGCCTTTGTGAGCAAGTGCTGCAGGGGCTTCTTCTGTCGCTGCTGCAGCCCCCCTCAGTGCCTGTGGGTGCTCATCGTGTGGCAGCTGCTGAGCTTTCTGCAAAATCCTTCCTTTCTCCAGGGACCCAGCAGGAAATGCTTAACAGATCATGTGGATCCTTGCAGGTCTAATCGCCATTTGTGAGCTGTTCCTTCCTCGTGCTGGCTGTGCTGAGGCTCCCCTCCCCAGCCCGTATCCCAGAGCCGGTCCCTGTCCTGCCGCAGTGTCCAAAGGCGGCCCCCCCGGCGGGCAGGGCCGGCAGCTCCACGGGGCCGGGCAGCGGCCGGGGCGTCCCGCAGCCTCCTGGGGGCCGGGGGCCACTGCCGGCCCTGTCCGGGGGGTGCTGGGCTCAGGCAGCGCCCGGCGCTGAGCCCTGGCTGCCCCACAGCCCCGGCCCGGCCCCACAGCTCCCCACAGGCCCCCAGCCCGTGCTCCCGGTGCCGCAGCTCTGCGCCCGCTCCTGCCGCTCCCAGCTCAGAGAAACCCCCTGAAATCCTCACCTCCTTGTTTTCCTGTCCTCCAAAACTGGGATACAACGGATCTGCTGGCAAATTCTGAGGACAAGCACCTTCTGGAAAACATCACAATCCTCAGTACTTTTCTCTTACTCTTCCATTATTATTTTTCTTACCCCATAGATTGCTCTTGTTGCTTCTTGCCTTAAGCACATTCCTGCACACTCCCCTTCACCCAGTCCCTTCCCAGCACACCAACACCATCCATCCCCTGTTGTCTAAATCCCTTCTGGACTTCCCTTATTGCCCCCTGGGTGTCCATGTCCTTAATTCCCTCTGGGAGAATGTGCAAATGACCTCCACATGCTCCCAAGGGACCCTTGAGAGATATTTTGGGATCCTCATCCCTTTTGCTGGGACCCCATTGTGGCTTTCCCTTTTGTCCCCTCCCTGGGTGCCCTGCCATGTTCACTCCCCGAAGATGCCACTGTAGTCACTGCTGAGATTTTCAGTGCTCTCTCCCTGCCGACTCTTGAGAGCCGCCCTGATCCGTCCCTCGTCTGTCTCCTGCTCACTCTCGGGTACCCAATCAATGCCCGGTGCCGCCGCCAGCCGAGGGAGCCGATCCCCCAAACTGGGTGAGGCCCCTTCAGCTGCACTCACTGCCCGCCGGCCCGGACGGTGGAAGGAATTGCGGAGGAGCCCCAGGGTGTGTGGAAAACTTGACATCCCCAGAGGTTTCTGTCCACAAGGAAGACAGAGGAGTCCTGTAAAAGTAATTTCATTCATAAAAAAGGGAGAGGCCATGGGACATTTCCCATTGGGTCTCTCCTGTTGTTGGCAGACACAGCCTCCTTTTCATCCTAATTTTCTTGCCACATCTCCCTCTTCCTTTCCCCACTGGCTGAAGTCCTGGAGAGGTACAGACTTCCCAATTCACCCCACTTTTGTATAGCTAACGATATTGATGTCTGTGTTAAGTCTTTGTTGTTGTTCTGGAAGTTGATGAATTTAGCAGGACCTTGGCTGAGCAGCAGTCTGTGTCATCAATTAATAATATTTTGTGCAGCTGCTGGCTCCTCCTGTCACTTCCTTATGTCCACGTCCCTGGCCCTATGTGCAGTGAGGTTGAGGGGATCAGTTTGTAAAGAGGCTTTGTTGTTGTTCCTTTGCTGGGGTTGCCCCGTTTTGGGGCCATCCCCTCTGGAGCAGGGTGTCCCCCCTTGGTGCAGGCGCAGGGCTCAGGCAGGGCTGAGCCAATCAGAGCGCGCGGCGCTGATGACTCATCAGTGTCCAGGCAGAGCCGCAGCTGCCAGCGTTCCCCAGCTGGAGCCCAGCTGCGCCCCTCCCCCCCGGGCCTTGGCGCCCCCCTGGAGGGGAATTTGGGGAGGTGGGAGGGGGGAGCGCCAAGGCCGGGCCCCCCCCGCGCTGTGGTGGCGGGAGCGGCTGCAGTGGGGAGCGAGTGCGGGCGGAAGCGGCCGAGAGCCCAGCGCTGCCCCAGGCCGAGCTGGCCCAGCTGCATCCGTGCCCCTGCGGTGGGATGCTGTGGGACTGGGGGGGAAGAGGGAGGCGGCAGTGGGTGCTGGGCCTGGGGGCAGGAGGGGAAGGGAAGGAGAAGCGGGGTTGAAGAACAAAATGGTCAAAGGATTCACGTGGGAGGAAAAGGTGGGTTTATGCAGGAGGAGAAATAGTAGGAGGAAGCAGAGTGTGAGGAAGAGTAGGGACACAGGAGGAGGAGGAGCAGGAAGAGGAAGCAGCACAAGGTTCCACCCTCCCTGTGTGTGCAGTCCCAGGAGTGTTGCCCTGGAGGTGACTGGGGAGGGGATCCACGATTTTGATGGGGCTGAATCTTGGTGTTTCTGAGCTTTATTGGGCTAAATGTTGGTGCTTTGTTTTTTTGCAGGGGCTGAATCTTTGTATTCTGGAGGGGGTTTTGCCTGAATTTGGTGTTTGGGTAGTTTTTCATCACTGTTTTGATGTTTGGGCTGAATCTTGGTGCTTTGCTTTGTTACAGACACAAGATGCCCAATGACTTTCTGAGATGAACTTGGGCATGGAGGAACCCCCAGTCCAAGGCGCTCTCCTCTCCTTTTCCTCCTAACCAGGAATTTTCATTCCCAAACTGTGTCCAGATGGCAGAGGAGGAGAAAAAGCCCCAGAGATCCTGCATGAGGAGGGGCTGGAAACCCAGTCCAGGGAGCTGCGAGGAGGAAAGATCCCCCCAGTGCCAGGAACATGGCCAGAGATCCAGCCGGAGCTCAGAGCTGGGGGAGAAGCCCCACAAGTGCTTGGAATGTGGGAAGGGCTTCAGGTACAGCTCCCACCTCATCCAGCACCAGAGGATCCACACAGGGGAAAAGCCCTACGAGTGTGGGGAATGTGGGAAGAGCTTCAGCCAGAGCTCCAGCCTGAGGACTCACCAGAAGATCCACATGAGAGAACAACCCTATGCGTGTGGGAAATGTGGGAAGTGTTTCAGAGGTATCTCTGACCTGATGAGACACCAGGTGCTCCACACAGGGGAACGGCCCTACACCTGCTTGGAATGTGGGAAGAGCTTTGGGTGGAGCTCCAGTCTGAGGGAGCACCGGCGCATCCACACTGGGGAGAGGCCCTACGAGTGTCCTGAGTGTGGGAAGAGGTTTCAGCACAGCTCCCATGTCCTCGTACATGAGCGGATTCACACAGAGGAGAGGCCCTTCCGCTGCCCTGACTGTGGGAAGGGCTTCAACTGCAACTCCACCCTTGTCAGGCACCGGCGCATCCACACTGGGGAGAGGCCCTACGAGTGTCCCCAGTGTGGGAAGAGCTTCTCACGGAGCTCTCACTTGACCCAACACCAACGGAGTCACCAGTAAGGGAAGCCCTGCGAGTGCCCCGAGTGCAGGAAGAGCTTCGTGCGCTGCTCCAGCTCCATCCCCCATGGGAGGATGGGCGTTGGATGATCCCCAGTGACCCCCGTTGGGCAGAGCCCTGGTGATCCGTGGTCCTGGTGATGCGTGTTGGGAAGACATGTGGCTGGGAGGCTCCACATCTTCCTGGCTCCCTGTGGGCACCTGGATGAAAGCAGGGGAATGAAAATCCATCAGGACACAGACCAACAATGGGAATTCCTTGAGGAGAGTGGATTTGTTGACTTTCAATCCTAGAGAACCTTTTGTCGCTGCCTCAGGAGCACTGTTGGCAGAGAAAAGGGGGTGACACCGGGCTTGGGGGCCCTGAGGGAACACACATGCTCTGGGGGGGGGAAATCCAAACTTAGGGACCCTGTCTCACATTATTGCTCAGGTAGATGCTGAGCCCCAGAACCAGGAAGACGAAACCCAGCATGGAGACTCCAATCTCCGTAAGCATCTTACTGCAGGTGGCATTTCATGGCGTCCCTGGGGCAACTGCAGAGGTCAGGACCCCCAAAACCTCTCACAGACCCCACAGGTACCTCAAAGGACCCTCTCAGTCTCCCCCAGCCTGCCCAGGACCCTCTGGAACCTCCTTTGGACTAACTAATTTTAAAAAATTAGGTATTTTAGAAGATTTGGAGATCTCAGCTAGAGACAGGCCTTGCTGGAGCTAGTTAGAGTTAATGATTAAGTGAGAAGCAGGATTTGAGATAATGAATCTCAGACTTAGGTAAAAAATTACTTGTCATTGTATGTTTGTTTAGCTGTGCTTATAATGAGAAAAGAGAAACTGATAAACGGGTTCAGGAAGATCACAGACCTTACATCTGGAAACCCATTTCAAAGTCACAAGGGAGGAAATTGGAGTTGTACCAAATGTCATTTGTAATGTTAACCATTGTAAAGGTAGAAAGGTGAGAGTGAGGAAGAGCGGTTTTCCTTCATCTCCTGATGACTCCTCCGCACCAAAACGACCCCCTACTCAAATTGGGGAGCCAACCACGCAGTTGTAATGACATTTTAAACTGATTACAGTGCATTTTAATCCAAAGTGGGGAATGGGAAGTGTTAGCATTATGCATATGTATTAGTATTAATATGTATTAGTATTTTGGATATTCAAGACTTTTGTAAATAAATTCACACTGGAATCTTTTGTCAGCTTGCAGTGCGTATTAAGGGGTGACTCCCGCACTCGCCCAGTGCTGTGATTAAACATCCACTTTGTAACTTTAAACTGTTGGAGAGGTTTTTTTGTCCATTAACAGATTGATGTTGATACTGGATCAATATCACTATTTTGGTAAATCACTGCCAGTCTCTTCCCAGCCTCCCCAGGACCCACCAGAGCCCCTCCTGTTCCTCTCAGGATCCCACAGCCCCCTCCCAATTTCCCCCCACTGCCCCTGGACCCCCAAACCCTCTCCCAGTCCCTTCCCAGCCCCACCAGGACTCATCAAGACTCCTCCCAGTCTCTTCCAGCACAACCAACCTCATCCCAATCCCTGCTTTCCAATGCCCAATCTCCTTCCAGCTCCTCCAGGCTCACTCAAATCATTCCCAGTGACGCCCAGCACCCCCAAACTCCCTCCCAGTTTCCACCAGGACCCCCAGAACCCCATCCCACCCTCCCCAACATCCTTCAAACCCCTTCCCAGCCATCCTAAGCACCTCAATCCCTTCCCCAGTTTAAACCAGTCTGTCTCAAACTCCCTCCCAGTTACACCCAGCACACCCCAATCCCCCTCTGGGCCCCCCCAGTGCCTCCCCCGCTGCCCCCGGCGCTGTGGGGGCCGTGCCGTGCCCCAGTGCCGGCTCAGGGGGTGCTCCAGGCTGCCGTGCTCCACCTGGCAGCTGGAGCTGAGCCCGCATTGCCGGGGGCGGTTTCCAGCAGCACCAGGAGCTGCTGGCTCCAGTCCCCGCTGGGGAGCACGGCAGTGGCCAGCACGTGGCCCGAGAGCTGCTGCTGGCCCTGGGAGCAGCTCAGCTGGATGTGGGCAGGGGAGAAATCCATCAGGGAGCAGAGCAGGCGGCCGGGGCCGGGCTGGGAGCTGGAGGGCACCAGCGAGATGGACACGCTGGGATGGGCACTGGGAGAGATGGGAGACGAGTTGTGTGGCATTGAGAGGGACTGGGAATGGACTGGCAGGGACTGGGATGGCACTGAAAGAGATGAGAGTGGATACTGGGACACTGGATGAGGGCGTGGAGGTCTGGGAGTGAAGTGAGAATGAACTAGGAATAGACTGGGAATGGCTAAAAAGGAGTGGGCGGGACTGTGGCGGCACTGGGCGGGACTGTGGTGGCACTGGGCGGGACTGTGGTGGCACTGGGAGGGACTGTGGTGGCACTGGGAGGGACTGGGAATGAAGCGCGCGGCGCTTGCAGGCCGAGTCCAGCGCGGGGCTCTCGGCTTTGTGGACCTGCCCGGCAACTGATGAGTCATCAGAGAGACGCGCCCTGATTGGCTGAGGGGAGGCAGATCCACGGGGAGGCGAGATGGACAGGCGGGGTCACTGGGAGTGACTGGGATGGACTGGGAGTGACTGGGATGGACTGGGAGAGGCTGGGATGGACTGGGAGAGCCACGGGAGCCACTGGGAGGGACAAGGGGCCCCGGGGATGGGCACACGGAAGGCTGAGGGCTCTGGGGTGATTCCCAGGGAGGTTTCGAGGGACATGGCCGGGCCCCTCTCTGTGCCCCGCGAGCAGCGGCCCGGACAGAAAAGTTCAGGAGCGGGAGGAGGTGTTTCTCAAGATTGATTTTAATCCTCATTCTCCTGGTCTGATTTGCTCAGTCCTAAGCTCAGTTCATTTCCCCGTGTCGGGCTGTTGTGCCCCTGATGGTGATCCCTGAGTGACCTCTCCCTGCCCTTGTCCCGACCCACGAGGATTTGGATTTGTTTCAGTTCAGTGGAATTCGTGGTGATTTGGGGGGAGCTGGAGCAAAGCAGCTGGAAAGCACAGTGGGCGTGTGTCCTGGGTTGATTATGATGTTAAATTGTATCCCCATTCGTCCACCTAACCCAGACACAGGTTTTGTATTCTTAAAATTCCATCTGAGAGTAAAAGTGAGTGGAAAAGAAGCACCAAGTCTGTTATCAGACTGCACTTGCTCCCCCCGCATCGGGAGTTTTGACTACAGCACAGACAGACAACAAGACACAGATCGCCTTGGCTTTCCAGCTAGCCGGAGCAGAGAGGTCTTCCTGGACTGTTTTCTTTCCCTTTTCCTGAAACGAATCGAAGCTGCTCTGGACTGGGGACTCGGGGGAGCACCGGGAGCACCCCTGGACTACCGGGAGCCCGGCCTGGGCAGCGGCATTTTCCAGCGCCAGAGGGACTGATAACAGAGCCAACACCCCCAGGAAAGAGACCCTCTGAAGTTCCTCATCTCTGCTGAAGGGCGAGAGGTTTTGTAATTTGATATCGTTCATTTTTGTGCTGGGTAGTGCTGTGCCTGGGAAATAAACAGGTTTTTTCCACTCCTCTCAGAGAAATCTCTTCCCGAACTGGATGGGGGGTGGGAGAAAGGGGCCACGTGGGTTTGCTTCCCGGGGGGAACCCACTGGAGGTTTTCTCCCAAATTTACCCTAAACCAGGACAATCACCCAAATTACACAAACACATCACAAAATTTCAGAAACATCCCTCAAAATTCCAGAAAAATCCCAAAAAATGGCAGAAAACACCCACAAAATTTCCTAAATCTTCTTGAAACTCTACCAAATTCCAGAAGCATCCCACATAATCTCCAAAAATTTCCGCACAATCTAAGAAAAACCCCTCAAAACTCTTCAAGACTCCTCAAAATCCCACAAAATTCCAGAAAAACCTCACAAAATTCCAGAAAAAAATCCACAAAATTCCCAAAATCTTCTCATAAGCCCAACAAATTCCAGAAATATCCCACAAAATCTCCACAAATTTCCACACAATCAAAGTAAAATCCCACACAATTCCTCAAAGCTCCTCAAAATCCCACAAAATCCCACAAAATTCCAGAAAATTACCACAACATTCCAAAACAATCCCACCAAATTCCAGAAACATCCCACATAATCTTTACAAATTTCCAAAAAACCTAAGAAAAATCCCTCAAAACTCTTCAAGTCTCCTCAATATCCCACAAAATTCCACAGAAACCACACAACATTCAAAAAAAATCCCAAAAAATTACAGAAACATCCCACAAAATCCTTCAAGTCTCCTCAAAATCCCACAAAATTCCAGACAATTCCTCAACATTCCGAAGAAATCCCACAAAATTCCAGAAACATCTCACAAAATTCCTAAAAAAATCCCACAAAATTCCCCAGATCTCCTCATAAGCCCAACAAATTCCAGAAATATCCCAAAAAATCTCCACAAATTTCCACACAATCTAAGAAAAATCCCACACAATTCTTCAAGTCTTCTCAAAATCCCACAAAATTCCAGAAAATTACCACAACATTCCCAATAAATGCCAGAAAATTCTCTAAAACTTCAGAAAACCTAACCAAATTCCAGAAACACCCCACAAAATCTCCACTAATTTCCACAAAATCTAAGAAAAAGGCCATTAAAATTCTTCAAGTCTCCTCAAAATCCCCCAAATTCCAAAAAAAAATCACAAAATTCTAGAAATATCCCTCAATATTCCAGAAAAATCATAAAAAAGGGCAGAAAACTCGCACAAAAGTTCCCAAAATCTTCTGAAAACCCCACAAAATTCCAGAAATATCCCACAAAATCACTACAAATTTCCGCACAATCTAAGAAAAATGCCCCACAAAATCCTTCTTGTCTCCTCAGAATCCCACAAAATTCAAGAAAATTACCACAACTTTCCAAAAAAATCCCACAAAATTCCCCAAATCTTCTCAAAACCCTACCAAATTTCAAAAACATCCTTCATAATCTTTACAAATTTCCACAAAACCTAAGAAAAATCCCACAAAATTCTTCAAGGCTCCTCAATATGCCACAAAATTCCACAGAAACCACACAACATTCAAAAAAATTCCTAAAAATTCTAGAAACATCCCACAAAATCCTTCAAGTCTCCTCAAAATCCCACAAAATTCCAGACAATTCCATAACATTCCAAAGAAATCCCACCAAATTCCAGAAACATCCCACAAAAATCCAGAAAAAAATCCACAAAATTCCCCAGATCTTCTCATAAGCCCAGCAAATTCCAGAAATATCCCATAAAATCTCCACAAATTTCCATGCAATCTAAGAAAAATCCCACACAATTCATCAAGGCTGCTTAAAATCACACGAAATTTTAGAAAATTACCACATTCCAAAAAAATCCCACAAAATTCCCTAAAACTTCAGAAAACCCTACCAAATTCTTGAAATATCCCCACAAAATCTCCACTAATTTCCTCACAATCTAAGAAAAATGTACTCAAAATTCTTCAAGTCTCTCCAAAATCACCGAAATTACAAAAAATCATCACAAAATTCCAGAAACATCCCGCCACATTCCAGAAAAATCCCAAAAAATGCCAGAAAACACCCACAAAATTCCCTACATCTTCTCAAAACCCTACCAAATTCCAGAAATATCCCACATAATCTTCACAAATTTCCACAAAGCCTGAGAAAAATCCCACAAAATTCTTCAGGGCTCCTCAATATCCTACAAAATTCCACAAAAACCCCACAACATTCCAAAAAATCCTAACAATTCTAGAAACAATCCACAAAATTTCTCAGATCTCCTCAAAATCCCACAAAATTCCTGACAATTCCACAACATTCAAAAAAAATCCCACCAAATTCCAGGAACACCTCACAAAATTCCAGAAAAAAACCCCTCAAAATTCCAAAAATCTTCTCATAAGCCAAACAAATTCCAGATATATCCCAAAAAATCTCCATAAATTTCCACACAATGTAAGAAAAATGCTTAAAAACATTTCATGAGTCTTTGAAATCTTTCAAAATTCAAAAAAAATCTCACAAAATTTAAGAAACTTCCACAAAAATCTCTTCAATATCCCACAAAATTTTAAAAAAATCACACAACATTAAAGAAAAAAAAACCACAAAATTCACTAAATCTTCTCAAAACTTTACTGAATTCCAGAAACATCCCACAAAATCTCCACAATTTCCACAAAATTCTACAAAAATCCCTCAAAATTTGAGAAAATTCCACAAAATATAAGAGAAGTTCCACAACATTTGAAAAAAATACCACACAATTACCTAAATTTTCTCCCTTCACCAAATTTCAGAAACATCTCACAAAATCTGCACAAATTTCCAGAAAATATTAGAAATATCCCTCAAAATTCATCAAGTTTCCTCAATATACCACAAAATTCCAGAAAAATCCTACAAAATTGCAGTAAAATCCCAAAAAATTCTTAAATCTTCTCATAACCCTACCAAATTTTTGAAACATCCCACAAAATCTCCACAAATTTCCACACAATCTAGGAAAAATCCCACAAAATTGTTCAAGTCTTCTCAAAATCCCACAAAATTCTACAAAAAATCCACAAAAATGCCACAAAATTCTTCAAAATGTCACCAAATTCCAGAAACATAAAAAAAGATCTCTTCCAATTTCCACAACATTCCAAAATATTCCCTCAAAATTCCAGAAACATCCACACAGATCTCCTCCACTTTCCACAAAATTCCAGAAATATCCCTCAAAATTCTTCAAGTCTCCTCATTATTTCACAACATTCCAGAAAAATCCTACAACATTCAAAAAAAATCCCCAAAAATTGCATATAAATCCCACAAAATTGCAGAAAAAAAAAAAAAGTCCTTAAATCTTCTCAAAACCGAATCAAATTTTTGAAACATCCCACAAAATCTCCACAAATTTCCACAAAATCTAAGAAAAAGCCCACAAAATTTTTCAAGTATTCCCAAATTTCTTCAAAATTTCACAAAAACCTCAATAATTCCAGAATCATCCCACAAAATCTCCTCATAATTCCAGAATAACTCCAAAAAAATCCCACAACATTAAAAAAAAAAATCCCACAGAATTCCATCAATCTTCTCAAAATCCCACCGAATTCCAGAAACATCCCACAAAATCTCCACAAATTCCCACAAAATCTAAGAAAGATGCCTGAAAATTCTTCATGTCTCCTCAATATCCCTCAAAATTCCATAAAACCCTCATGAAATTCCAGAAGCATCACACAAAATTTAAGGAACAATCCCACAAGATTCCAAAAAAATCCCCAAAAACTTCTTCAAGTCTCCTCAAAATCCCACAAAATTTCACAACATTCAAAAAAAATCCCACAAAATTCCAAAAAAATCCCACAAAAATATTTAAATTTTATCAAAATCCCACTAAAGCTCTGAAAAATCCCATGAAATTCCAGAAAAATCCCACAAAAATCCCTGAAACGTCTCAAAACCCTACCAAATTCCAGAAACATTCCAAAAAATCTGCTCCAATTTCCACAAAGCCTAAGAAAAATCCCTCAAAATTCCTCAAGTCTCCTCAAAATCCCACAAAATTCCACAAAAACCCCACAACATTCCATAAAAATCCCAGTAATTCTATAAACCTCCCACAAAATCCTTCAAGTCTCCTTAAAATCCCACAAAATGGCAGAAAACACCCACAAAATTTCCTAAAACTTCTCAAAACTCTACACATTTCCAGAAACATCCCAAAATATCTCCACAAATTTCTACAAAATTCCAGAAAAATCCCACAAAATTGCAGAAAAATTAAAAAAACCCTCAATCTTATCAAAACCCTACGATTTTCCAGAAACAACCGAAAATGTCTCCATAAATTTCTACAAAATTCCAGAAAAATCCCATAAAATTGCAGAAAAATAAAAAAAACCCTCAATCTTATCAAAACCCTACCAATTTCCAGAAACATCCCACAGAATCTCCTCCTATTTACACAGAATTCCAGAAAAAAAATCACAAAATTCTTGAAAAGCCCCACAAAACTCAAGAAAAATCCCACCAAATTCCAGAAAAATCCCACAAAATTCCCTAAATCTTCACAAAACCCTACCAAATTCCAGAAACATCCACAAAATCTCCACAGTGTTCCACAAAATTCCAGAAAAATACAAAAAAACCTCTTCAAGTCTTCTCAGAATCCCACAAAATTCTAGAAAAATCCTCAAAATTCCAGAAAATTTCCCGCAAAATTCCCTAAATCTCCTCAATATCTCACAAAATTCTACAAAATATCACACAAAATTCCACAAATTTCTCACAAATTTCCAGTAAAATCTGATGAAATTGTTAGCGTTCAGGAACACACATAATCATGAATGATTATATGCAGGTGCTTTATTAAGAGATCTGGGTGTCAGGGGTACACATACCCAAATCTGACCCGACTTGGTTTTGAGTTCAACATGTTTTTGTACTCTATCGTTATATAACTTACATATTAATTATTAAACTTACATCGTTCTATTGTATACATTGATATTACCCAAGCATGGATTTCTCACGATCCCCCTCAGACCCCTAACATTGTTCCTCATGTTCTTTAAACAATAATTATATCTAATTACATCTAACAATTGTATCATTTATTATATACTGCTAACACAGGTGCAGTTTCACCTGATCTTTAGCAAGGACAAGGCCTAACATTTCCCAGAGCCTACTTTTCCCAGGCTTGCCAAACCTAACTTTATTTCTAAGTCCCTGAATTTTCTAAGATTTTAAGACCTTTTACTATTATTCCCCCCTTTGAAAGCATTTTTACTTCACTAGAAGTGCAAATGTTTTCACTTGATACAGTCCTTTGTTTCTGAGTTTATACTTGATGTTCTTCGAATCCTTGATTGATGTAAGCATTGTCCTGGATGTTGTCACGAACTGGAGAACCAGAAGATGGTGGGTGAGGATCTCACATCAGTGCCTTTATTATTTTCTGGTTCCAGGACGTTTTCTTCTGTATTTCTCCCTTGAAGATGCTGTCAACTAACCTCAAATTACTAAGAATACAGTTTGTAAGATGATCACACTCTCAATGATAGAACTCACATTCCACCCTAAGCCTTTGAAGATTTTGCCTAACCAACTGGTAGACAAATCCTTTTGCTCTTCCTGTGCTTCGTGCTCTATTTGTTGCAATTGATTGATGTCATATTCTACATGTGCAGTTACATTTGCGGTGTGGATGCAGCAATGATCAATCCGTCCCTTTAAAAAACTCACACACTCCATGCTCTTTCAGGAGTAGTAAATTGTAATTGTACGTTTAGTTCTTTAAATCTTTCTCAGGTCACTCTAGCTAATTTATCTACCGGACCTGTAAGTTTGTACAACATTTCTCTCTTCTGATAGTTTGCTATAGGACCGAGCAAAGACTCTAGGGCCCACCCAAATTTCACTCTACTAGAGGCTTCTTGCCAAGTGTCATCCTGATTCTGTTCCTATCCTAATCTTCCCTAGCTATGCCTGTGTCTAGTCACTGAGTTGTTTTTTAAGCAGATTTCACATTTTGACATTACTGATTTTGCCATTGTTAGCATCCGTACCGAGATTAATTTTTGTTTCATCAATTTCACCAATGCCTCTGCACCCCAATGACATTTGTTATGTTTCATTTGTAGAACTTTATTGGAGGACTGCCAGCGACTCACCACTCTTCACAGAAGTAAACGTGAACCCCGTTTATTTCTATCTTTAGCACACCTTTTATAGGGTTCTACAGGGCCCGCGGGCAGAGCAAGTTACTATTGCCTAACACACACAGTTTACATTTTTTCCCCTGCACACAAGGATTTTGTTTTGCTTTACTCTCTCTTCTTCAGGAGGGTTTCAAGGACTTTAGCCTTTAATATCACAAGTTATTTCAAAGACTGGTTTGTGCAGACAGGCCTTTACTAATATATAAAATATAGCAACAATTCCCCCTTTCACTTTTTGCACAAACCAGGCTTTGGATGTGACTCATTCTATACCCTTATGAAGACAAGATAACACACAACTTAGACTTTCATCCCAATTAACATTATAAGTAAAGTCTGTCCCCCTTCTAGCACAAGAGACCTCAACCATCCGGTGATGCCCCAGCTGGAGAACCAACTTCCAATGGGGTCACTATCTTCTTTCAGGGCATGTAACCCATCCTGAAGCTGTTGTAGTTGCCCATGGATGGAAGCTGAATGATCAGTAAGATTCAGACAGCACATGCCTTCAAACTCCTCACAACCATGTCCTTGTGCTAAGAGCAAAAAGTCAATTGCAGCTCGATTTTATAATACTGCATGACGTACACTACTCACATCGGCTGAAAGTTCACTTAACATCATGGATATTAAGTTCAATCTTTCTTAGTCTAACAAGCGAGCCTTTTTAGAGTTGCTAAGCTTTAATTCATTCAGGCTTCACTTTGACTGACTGATGTTTTTTATTTTATCAACTACATTCAGCAATTGGTGTAAGCTTGGATGGAAACAAAGTAAGTTTCCCAAGATAACAGGGTCTTCTATGTGGATTTGCAGGACTCTCATTCCATGCTCTATCTCCACAAATTAGGAATATGGAACTAGGTAATCACTTTGGTAATTGTCCTGTGAGATTGCACCACTAATAATGGCTTTACTCTGTGTAGTAACGAGATCAGCTATAGGGTTGTCTGCAGCCCAGTGCTGCATTACTTTGTTAGAATGGCTTCTGTTGGGGGTTCAAACATTATCCATCCACCTGAGGTATTGGTGGAACCTAACAAATCTAATTCTTCTGAGGGCTGCATGGTAACATTGAGAACTTTGGTAATTTTTGCTTGCCTGCAGGCTTCAAGTTGTCTTAATGCGAAGCCAACAGTGCAATTGCACTCTTGCAACATTGCCAATTGATTCAGTCGAGTCTCATTACTAATTAAACCTTTAAATGCTGCTTGAGGATCCCATTCAGGGTCTCCTATGAGACAGGTGTGAAAAGGATCTCCAGGTGTGGCTAGGCTCAAACACATTGACCTTTGGCCAGTTCAGTGTGCCAGAGTAACCCATATGTTCTGTCACTTTTGGATGTTAGTTAGCAGACAGTTGGTCAGGACTATACACAACACAATTACCATAAGCAGTTTGTTCCATGTAAATGACACCATACTTGCAAACTCACAGCTAAACTTTAACGTTAAATGAACTTTCAAAGATGCTTACACTACCTCTTGAAGGGGGAAATGCTTATACTTTATACTAATATAACAATTACTACACAGGCTAAACTCTTTAACTTAAACTATTATCTAACTACTTTTACCACACGTGCTCTGGTATATATGTAGTCTAAGCGTGGAAGCAATTTGCTGAAAGGGTAAACACACAACTACAATTTGCTTTATATACAGTTAGATGGAGTCTCTACACTTTTCTTAGATCTTCTACAGAATTTCCTTCACAAACAGACTATGATTTAACACAATTCAGTCTTGGAACGTTCACTGCTCCCTTGATGTCAGATGGCAGCTGATCGGTGACTGAGGGCTTTGATGTTCAGGTTGTTCTTCACATCCTTCTAAATCTTAAAACAAAGGATAACTGAAAAATTGGTAGAGACACAACATCATAATAACAACATAAAATTTCTGTTGGCAACTGTCTGTGTAGTGCTCAGACACAACTGTGTCCTGACAGCTCCACTTCTGATCCGTGTCTGGAGTACCAAGGCTGTGTGGTGACATCTCTGTTCACTGATCTCGTGTGTTCAGAGGCAAACAGTCTGGTCAGATGGACAGGTGACCTTTTTGAACCTGCCAACAAAACACAGACACTTCTCCCCTTGAAGTTAATGAATTACACTAATCAAATGCTTTTAGGGCATCAATTTCCCCCGTTTTTTTAAAAAAAACCAAAAAACAAGATGTACTTCTGTTATACACATCAACATTAACACAAAACTATATACAATTAGTAAGAACCTAGAGCAGTTAAAAATCAATTAAATCATAAACATTATTAATAACATATGTAATATAAAACTACTGTTAATTACTAAAACACTGCACCAGCATCCCATAGTTAGCAAACCAACAGAAACAAAAAATCATCAGTGAAGGATTGGATACCCACCTCCGGAAATGATTCTCCAAGCCCACTTCAAAATTGATCCAGCTGTCATATTAATAGGGTCAAATTGTTGAGTCAAAAAGTGACTCAAATACTGATTTGGGACAGAAAACATCTGGATCTGCTGGCAAACTTTCTGTCCAGGTAAAGTCAAGGCTTGGCCAGGGCCTGGCTTTAAACTGGAAAGATGCTTCTTAACTCATTTCTAAAACAAGGCTCTCAATAGTAGCAGCTAGGAGATGCTCACAGCACAGCAAACTGTTAAAATGCATTTGTACAAAGCAAATGATCAGAAGCCTCAGGTACCAGACCAATTAAACCATGCAGCAGTTGGTTTAATCTGAAGCCTCTCCCATGGCAGCTGATCCTCAGCAATGGTACATCTTCTTAAAATTCTGGAAACACTGAAAAATAAGAAAGCTATAACAAACAAAAACTGCAGAGATTGCAACAACCAATAGAACTCCCGATGAAGTCAAGGGTGTCACAGACTGCATTCCCTTCTATCCACAAGCAGGTGTTCATCAGCGTTCTGTCACAGCTGTTTCAGTTGTAGCTGTCTTCATCTCTCTAGGAAAATAACTATACTTTGCAGTTTAGACAAGTGTCTCCAATAAAACATAAAACAATTTAAATTAAACAATATTTAAACCTAACAATAATGATTTATGACAAAAGGAAGTAACAAACTTAACCTTAAAAGAATATCTAAGTTAGAAAACTTAACTTAAAAACATTCAAGCCTAAATATAATAAAACTTGACTATTCTTAATTCTATTAACACTTAATCTATATTAAATAAAAACATAACTTAATCTTATTCTGTTACTACAAAGAGGCAACTAAAGGTTTGATATATACCTTTTAAACACAATATAACAGTAACATGGATTCACTATAAAGATTATAAAAACATAACAAATCCATCACAATACTATGTCATCTAGCTTTGAGAATAACTCACAATAACTGCAAATGGTACTAAAAATACTTATTGATAATAGGAATTTGCCTTGCTTAAATTGGTTAGGATTTTAAAGTGCAGTTTTTCTAGAGAAAAACCACAACAACACAGGATTTGGCAAGTTGCCATTCAGCTTTTGTAGCACTTTTCAGAAACATTAAGTCTAATTCTTAAACTAAAATCTAAAATCCAAATTGGTATATATGCAGTTATATGTGTTTTATATAACAAAAGGACTCACATTGAAATTACCTTATTAGAATTGTGGAAAAAACAAGCAAATGGGTAATATATACTTTAACTTAACTTTGTCTTGTACAGTAAAGTTCTCTTAACTAATTATTTTTTTTAAACCACAAATCTCTTTTGTAGATAACATTAATTGGAAGGTTTTCTTAGAAGCTGTAAATCATACCATATTTTAACCTTAGGTTTTAAGGCTAATTATTGCAAGGTAACTTCTGTTAATATTCACCTTAAACACCTTTTTTTTTGAAAAGGGGCCTTTTTAAACTTTCAAAGAATCACAATAATTTCTCCAGGAAAACTCTAAAAAACTGCAACTGCATAAATTCATTATTACTTAAAACACAAAATTAAGTCTAAAAGGGTATATAAAAACATTTTTAAAAACCCATGAATCATGACTTTTTATCAAACTGGGTACTATCCTGGTGCTTTTTCTTAGAGAGGGAGCCGGGGGGGTGGACTGCCCGCCCTGCTGCTGCTCTCTGCTGCTGTTATCTTTCTTCACATTCTCCACATGCTCTTGCAGAAAAAAAACAACAAAAAAACACCTCACAAAGTTAACTTTAACACATACAGTTGTTTCTCTCAATCTCTCTTGTTCACTGAGAGAGGAAAAAAGGGGCACAATTTTTACAAAAGCAAGCGATGTTACACGAAAATCTCTCATGGCCAGGTGCTAACAATGGTGACCATTGCAGCTTATCAACTTCTAATTACAGAGATGAATTTCGAACTAGGTACCATATAGTTTGTGATTTTTTGGCTATTTTGTCTCTTTCTGAAGCTCTCTGAGCCACCTGTTTCTGCTCAGCTGTTTCTGTAATTGTTCAGCATGGCCTTGGAACTTTTTCTGCACTGCTTCTGCCCCAGGGGTGCCCCCGCTCTCTGTGCACACCTCAGTGCTCCCCCATGTCCCCCTGGTTCGGGTGGAAACCAATCTAAATTTGGATTCTTTTCCTCCAGGGTAGCAAAGTTGGAACTTAAGATTGTAGTGTTAAGAGTGACTCCAAAAGTGAAGAAAATAGTTCAGGATATATCACATCCTGCCGTAACTGAACAGATTCTGTTTGTTGTTTCAGCGTTGCTGTGGAATTTCTTTCTCATTATTTCCTTCTCTCTGACTCTCCCTCCCTCTTTCCATGGGCAGCATAGATAGGAGTGTTTGCCCAGCAGTGGGAGGTAAAGGAATGAGCATACCCATAAGCAAGAAGTCCAGGGAGCTCCTTGCGCAAATCAAAACCCTTAAGCTGTGGCTTTTCTAAAAAGCAGGTAAATAAATCCTGTGCTGCTTGCCTTTCCATCTTACCGTCAGCGCTGTTGCAGCCCTACAAGGTTCGGCAGCATGTTACGGCCAGGACTCTCCTCTGAGGTCGCCTGGGGCACGGCACCGTTGCTTTTCGCCGTCCTTGCTGCGGAGGACCCGTCCCCTGTCGCCGACTCCCGTGGCCTTCGCTTTTTAATGTCCCAAAGGTCCCAAAGGTCCCAAGGGTCCCATTTGTTCGGGCGCCATTTGATGAGTTCGGCGGGAGACAAGCAGCACTCAATATGAATGATCAGTAAGTCTCCTTTATTGGCAACTCCAAACTCCCTATATAACATCAATAATTAGGCTCATACATAGTGCAAAAGCAAGCTCATTATTGGATATTTCATTTAAGGACAACTCCACCTAGTTCCACATTCTTGTGGTCGTTCATCTATGCTGAATCCACATTCTTCTGATCACAGTGTCCTGTTCTCAGTTCACAGTTATCAGTAAGGTCTTTCTGACATTGCAACATCTCATACCAACTACACTCCACTGTTGTTTAATTCTTTCTCAGCTAATTGCTGCATGGGAACACGACCTTTGTTAGCTAGCCACTCTTTCACACTGTTGAGCTTCGGGAGCCTCCCGGGAAGCACCAGCCCTCCCCAGCCCACCCTTGGGAGCACTTTTCCTTTTCTCTCTGCTGACAGTTTTATCCCCAAAACTGCCGTGGGAATGTTGTATCCAAGCACATCCTCCAGTGCTGCACTTTCCTCCTGTGAATTCCCTGTGCAGGGAATGTGTCTGTGCTTTTCCCTGCTCTGTTCACTGACAAACAAACCTGAGCCCGTGGGACTGTCAGAGCTCCTCCATGCAATGAAATCAGGTTGTGTTTCTCATGGCATGTTCTGGAGGAGCTTTTCTTGGTGTGTCTTGTGCTGCTGGAAATGACACAAGAGCCAGGAGGGAACAGAAGCTGCTGCTGCCCGTTGGCTCAGGGCCAGGGAACCAAGTTGTGCTCCCGGGCAGTTGGGCCCTGCTGGAAGCAGAGCCGCGTTTCCCTTGAGCAGCTCAAGCTTGTGACAGCTCCAAACAGGAAACCTCAGCAGAAAACTCTTCCTCCAAACTCAGCTGCTTTCCCTCCTGCAGCTGTTTGGGAAAGAGCCTCAAAGCACAGACTCTGCTGGGAGCCATTGGTGCATTTCCTCCCTCCCGGCAGCAGCAGCTCCTGAGCCCTTCACGGGCTCCTGGCCCTTCGCAAACCCTTCAGCTCCCTTTCAACTCTCAGCAGTCACTAACATATGCATTTCTTTCATATTTAAACTGCATTTAAACTTCTCTTTTTCTCTCCTTTTTATCTTTTTTATCTCTTCTTTATCTCCTTTAATCCCGTCAGCACCAGCAGGATGGGGATGGAGTCTTGGGTGGGTGTGGGATGAACTGAGGATCCAGCAGAGAAGGGCAAGGCAGAGGGGAGAGGACTCAGCCAACCCTTCTCCTGCTCTCTCCTCCCCCAGGCTCCAGCTAAAGCAAGTCAGACTGGAAAGGATCCCACAAATGCTGTGTTCTCCTCCCTCTGAGCTTGTCTGGGGATCCTCAGCTTCAGCCTGGTGCAGTGGCTGAGATTCGCTAATTTGAGTTTTTTGGCTAATGCACTAAATAATGTGGTGGGTTTAGCACTGGCTGAAATCTCCAGGGCACTTACTCATTTCTCACTGTGAAGTATGGATTAGGAGAAGGGAAAACCAGGTTTTAAACTTAGAAGGAATAAAAAACTTTATTAACAGGACTACAAGAATGAGAAACCAGAATAAAACTTACAGAACGCCTTTCCTCTCCTGAATAACTTTTGTTGTTGTTTTTTTCAAACTGACAGCATAGAGATAGAACTTGGGATGTTAAAACAGTATTCATTACACAATAGTTTTTTATTAGTTTTTGTAGCAAGAGGACTTTTTTCTTATTGTATCATGAAGACTTTTTTACAAGAAACAGGTTTTTTGTGGTTTTTTATTTTTACAAATAGCAGGCATCTGGGAAAAAAATTTTCTATTGTGACATTTTTCTCATTTTTACAGCCCTCCTAGAGGTGTGTCTATGGGTTATGAATTCATGGAGTGTTATTTTAAGGATGAGTTGTTTGAAGGCAAACGTTTTCTTCAATTGTTTTGTGATCATCTTTGGAAATGGAAGTTTTCTACTTCTCTCCCTCAATGCAATGGGGATGTTATTGTTTTTATTTATTTTCTGTTCAAGCTTTTCATGGGATTACAGTTATTTTAACATTTGTTTCATTAATGGATGCTTTTGTTTAGATTTACAGTTTTAATACTTTATTTTATACTTTTTTCATGAAGTAAATGAGATATTTTAGTATATCAATGATTATCCCTATGGCCTTACTAAATGATTATTTTAGTTTCAATTGCCATTTTTTCATTTCTTTTCTATCTGAGGTTTGGCCTTTTTTTTTACTGACTTTGATGTTTTTATGTTGTTTTTTTCTGTGTTATTACTCTGTCCTTTTCTGTCCCTGGAGAGATGAACAAGGTTTGTAGGTCTCATGTCTGTATTGAAAGGGTTAATATCTTGCCAAGGCTCATAATCTTCCTAGTGTTCCAAATAAATAGGTACTGTGAGGGATACATATCACAGGTGAGCACCCACTGCACAATCTGCTTTGGATTAAATCCCATCTCCGTCTTCATCAGCTCACAGTCACTGTGACACTATTCCTGCATGGAAGAAACAGGCTGGGATGCCCCTTTCTGCTTTTGGTCCTTTTATTGGCAAGTGAAATATTCTATTTGAAAACCTTCAAACCCTGGAGTTTCTTTGTATTTCCACCTGAAAATGCTGCCAGCCGAGGTTCCCAAGTGTGTGGTACGTGTTTGTGTGCACAGAGCAAAGGTGTCAGCCTGTGTGCGTGGGCCGGGTGTCTGTCAATGCCCATTGAAGCAGACGGCTGGAAGGGGGCTCTGCCCGCCCTGCGCTGCTCCGGGGCTGGGGCTGGGCTGGCAGAGGCTGCAGAGCGCTCTGAGAGGCACAGCCTCAGCCCCGGCCGGCATCTTGTGCACGGTGGCACAGCCTCAGCCCCGGCCGCCATCTTGTGCACGGTGGCACAGCCTCAGCCCCGGCCGGCATCTTGTGCACGGTGGCACAGCCTCAGCCCCGGCCGCCATCTTGTGCACGGTGGCACAGCCTCAGCCCCGGCCGCCATCTTGTGCATGGTGGCACAGCCTCAGCCCCGGCCACCATCTTGTGCATGGTGGCACAGCCTCAGCCCCGGCCGCCATCTTGTACACGGTGACACAGCCTCAGCCCCGGCCGCCATCTTGTGCATGTTGGCAGCTCTGAGGGCTGTGTGAGGGACGCTCTTCCCCAGCGCTGTTTCGCGTCCTTTCCTTTCCCAGGATGGCATTTGGAAATGTTTCTTCGGCCCTATCAATACACAACTCACTGTCTTACTCACTTTATACTTAGAAGGTTCTAAGAAGACAATGAAAAGCATAGTGTGGTTATGATGCACAAATAGTAGTCAAGAAAACAGTACTCCATAGTGTAGGGCCTACAGAGCAGGGATTTTTTTATTCAATGCCAGGAGTGAGGGAGAAAGCTCCACCACAAACTCACTTGTCCATTTTTTGCACAGTGTTAAGAATAATATGTTACAGTTGCTGTTTGTAAACTCCTTACTTACCTTGTACCCCTGTCCCAGGATATTGTTAAGAATAATATGTTACAGTTGCTGTTTGTAAACTCCTTACTTACCTTGTACCTCTGTCCCAGGTTTACTTACCCTTGTACCCCTGTCGCAAATTGCTGTACCCCATATTTTTGTTCCTTGTTCAGCCAGGCCCTGCCCCCTCTCCCAAGTTGCTGTACCCTGTGTTTCTTGTTCTGTGTTCAGCCAGGCACTGCCCCCACTGCTCCGAGACTCCCACATGGCAACATTGTATCCCTTTCCCAAGTTGCTGTACCCTCCTGAGGAGGAAGATGACATACTGACTTTTATGCAAACGAGAGAGACCAGAGACTTATGGGATGCACCCAGACTGGAAAAGACCCCAAAACAACGAGCCACGCAAAAGGGAAGGAATAGAACCAGCACCATCTAACAAGGAAGACCCAGAGGAGTCCCCTGACTTCTTTCCAGAGGCCGACATAACCTCGAGGAGACTCGACTCGGATGACAGCCTAGACTACGAGCCCTAAAGAACGAGTCTTCCCGGGGACTCCCGTGAGGAAGGAAGGCCCAGCTCTGCCCTAGTGACAGAGCTGCAGGGATCCTCCTCTTCTGCGGTGTCCAGTGGGAGCAGTGGCGGTGTGCACGACCCCTCGGGCCCCCACCCCAGGGCTGTGCTGCTTAATAAAGGCCTTTTTAAAAGGAGCTGGTCTCCTGGCCCGTTTATCACAGCTTGGGGGCTCGTCCGGGATAGCCGCGCCCTGAAGAGGACCAGGGACGGGACAGCTGCCCACCCTATTGGGCCTCCAAGGGACAGCTGGCTATACCGGACCCAGAAGAACAGCCTGGGATCGACATCGGAGAAGAGCGCCGGATTGGGTAAGCCACCGGTGGCGGGAGTAGGAGGCGAGTGAGTGGATGTGTGAGTGAGACGGGGGCTGGCAGCTCAGACCCCCGGGGTGAGTGCGGACTGCCCAGTACCGCGGTTCCGGACTCCCGCGAGGGGGCCGGCCGGGAACGGCAGGAAGCGAAAGAGGCTCACTTGGGCCCAGAGAAACGAGTGAGGCGTCTCCTGGGGATAAAAGCCCCCCCTCTGAGTGCGCAGAGGGTACCTAAGAGAGTGAGTGGCGCACATAGGGGTAGGCCCCTCTACTGAAAAGGGCTAAACGGCCTAGGCTGCTCCGGGCATGTGGAAGGCCTAGGTGAGTGAGAGTCACACGCAGGCAATCTAGGTAACTCCTGGGGTGGTGTGTGGGGGTGCCTAGGTTCGGTGTGAGTGAACACACCCCCCCCTGCTTGGGTACTCAGACGAGCTGACCGGGGAATTGGAATTGGGGGTCCCCAGGCCCTACCGGCACCAGGCGGTCAGCGAAGGGCCCTCGCTTCCCAGGGTCTGTGACACAGGACGTGCTGAAAGGCTCTAGTTGTCACGGCTCAGTCTCGGCTCAGGGGGTTCCTGGGAAGGGAGGTCGTCAACCTGCTGCCGGAGAGCACAGGGGCAGGTAGTCTGCACGGGCGGGCGAGGCAGCTAGAGTAATACACTCACGCATCCCTTAGCCGAAGCCATTCCCTGGTGGGCGGAGCGGCTAGGAGGGCAAGGGGGAATTCTCCCACCACTCACTTACAGTCAGCCCTCGCGCAGAAGCTATTCTCACTGGGGAAGGGGGATAGTCAGGGAGCGGAGGGGCAGGGGGTTCCGGGGTGAGCCCTGCTGACCAAATCTTGTGGACGGCACTGAGACAGGGACGGGGGAAGGTCCCAGGAGTGTCTAGTGCTAGGGTCCCCTCGACATCAACCCAGGAGTGCTCATAGTCTTCGCTGGCAAGGGGGTCAGGGAGGCGAGGCGCGAGGGGAACGGGATTGGGGTGTAGGGAGGGGCAAGCGGAACCTGCAAGCCCCGCTGGGACCTAACCCCCGGGGCAAGTGGAGACTGCAAGCCCCAGAAAATTCAAAGTGTGAGTGGAAGGCCGGCCGAGTGTAAGAAAGGGTGTGGATTCCTGTGTGAGAAGATTGAGTGTATTCCCTAGTGTGAAAGGAGAGAGTGAGTTCCTAAAGTGTGAGTTTTTGGTTGAGGTTTGAAAGGTCAGTTGTCTGTCATTAGAAATTTTTAGTTCGAGTAGGAGCACCTTTATAAAGTTTAATTTAAGTAAGGGCCAGTTTTAAGTTAGAGGTTGTGTAGTCTGTCAGTTCCAGTTTCGTTCGAGTAGAGGCACCGTAAGTTTTTTTAAGTGAAGGCCCGGAAATAGGAGGAGCAATGGGACAACGTTTAAGTAAGAGAGTAGGTCCCAAGGGGAATGAAGAGGCCACCAGAACCATTCCCCCCGATAGCCCACTAGGGCAAATGTTAAATTGCTGGGATGCACAAGAGGCCACCAAGGGCCTAGACCGGATCAAGATGATCCATTACTGTATAGAGGTCTGGCCCAAACTAGAGATGCAAGGACAGTGGCCTTGGTATGGTACTAAAGATCCTTGGATGTGCTCCCAACTGTACCAGCATCTGAAAACCAGAAGAACTGAGCCCAGAAAGAGTATCAGGCATTCTAGCCATACCTGCACCAAAAACAAAGAAGGACATAAGAAAACTCTTAAGCCTTTTTAGATATTGCAAACTATGGATGGAACAATATACCCAGAGCATCAAGTTTCTTTATGAAAAGCTAGTTGATTGTGAACCCATAAGGTAGACAGCTGAAGATGAAGCACAATTAAATCAGCTGAAGGTTAAGCTGTCCTCAGCACCAGTTTTAAGCCTGCCTGACTTAAAAAAAGAATTTGATTTGTTTGTCAACTCTGAAGAAGGGACTGCATATGGGGTTCTGACCCAGGAATGGGGAGGATGTCGTAAGCCCATAGCCTGTCAATCCAAACTGCTGGACCCAGTAGCTCGTGGGTGGCCCACCTGCGTGCAATCAATAGCTGCTGCTGCCATTTTAATAGAAGAGGCCCAAAAGCTAACCCTACAGGGTAAGATCAGAGTCCACACACCACATGATTTAAAAACAATCTTGAGCCGAAAGGCTCAGCAGTGGCTGACAGATGCCAGGATATTAAAATATGAAGTCATCCTAATGGATACTAGCAATTTGGAGCTAGTAACCTCCAAGGGCCTGAACCCGGCACAATTTTTGTCAGGGGAGCCTCTGCCTGAATTAGAACATGACTGCTTAGAATTGGTAAATCTCCAAACCAAAGTGAGGGAGGATCTGGGAGATGTACCCCTGCCCTATGGGAAGGTACTATTTACTGATGGTTCATCCAGGGTGGTGGAGGGGAAAAGATATTCAGGGTATGCAGTGGTCATAGAGGTAGGGGAAGGAAAACTAGAGGTCCTAGAAAAAGGGAGACTACCCCCCAGTTGGTCAGCTCAGTGCTGTGAGGTTCATGCTCTAAAGAGGGGTCTGGACTTGCTAGAGAGAGAAAAAGGAACCATCTATACAGATTCAAAGTATGCCTTTGGGATAGCCCATACCTTTGGTAAGATCTGGGAGGAGAGAGGCTACCTGAACTCCAAAGGGAAGAACCTGGCACATGAAGGGCTGATTAAATCAGTATTAGAGTCCTTGACCAAACCCACAGAGATCGCAGTGGTCCACATGAAGGGGCATCAGAAGGGAGACTCCTTAGAAAGCAGAGGGAACCGACTTGCTGACCAAGCAGCTAAAGAAGTGGCCTTAGATCCAAAGGAATCGGTGAAAGTTTTTAAACTGGGTGAGGTAGTAACTGAAGAGGACGGAAAGAAGGAACCAATATTTACCAAGAAAGAGTGGGAAGTAATAAAAAAATTAGAACTGTCTCAAGGGGAACAAGGGGAATGGTTAACCTCAGATGGGCGAAAGTTTCTGAACAAGGCCTTAGCCTGGAAAATATTAAATGAGATACATGAACTGACTCATTGGGGAACCCAAGGGTTGTGTGATCATTTTCTGAGAGAAAACCTATACTTGGGAGCAACATCTAGCAAAGGCCACCTGGTTAGTCAACACCAGAGGTTCCACCAACCGAGCAGGTCCTGCCCAGTCTGAGTCTTTACATGTAGTAGACGGAGACAAAGTCCCAGTAGTACATGTCAGAGGTCTGCTAGGGAAGACAGCTTGGGTCAATTCTACCTCGGGCACAGACAAACCCATTCATGGGGTTGTCTTTGCTCAAGGACCAGGTTGTACATGGAAGATAATGCAGAGAGATGGAACAACACGATGTGTACCTCAGGGAGACCAGATCATTGGGTAAAAGGTTACTGCCATTGTCTGTACCTTAAACCAAGCAGACATGAAACAGAAGGAAATGTGTAAGTGTTGAAGGTATGAGCAAGTGAAAGATGGTGTATTGAGTAAGTAAAATAAGAGAGTGGGGAATCTTGCAGCTCTCCAGCGTGGGGGGGTCTGGATTCAGTAGCTTGTTGTGAGGCTTGACAGGGGCATGATGGATATACTGCTTGTATTTTTTTGGGTGGAACGGAGGGGAAGTTTCTATGTATGTAAATGTGTGCAGAGTTAGAATGTTAGTTTTGGCAGTAAGTCGACGATATGGGGATAAGGGGTGGAAGGTCCTGGGTTGATTATGATGTTAAATTGTATCCCCATTTGTCCACCTAACTCAGACACAGGTTCTGTATTCTTAAAATTCCATCTGAGAGTAAAAGTGAGTGGAAAAGAAGCACCAGGTCTGTTATCAGACTGTACTTGCTCCCCCCCGCATCGGGAGTTTTGACCACAGCACAGACAGACAAGACACAAATCGCCTTGGCTTTCCAACTAGCCGGAGCAGAGAGGTCTTCCTGGACTGTTTTCTTTCCCTTTTTCTGAAACGAATCGAACCTGCTCTGGACTGGGGACTCGAGGGAGCACAGGGAGCTTGCACCCGTGGACTACCGGGAGCCCAGCCTGGGCAGCGGCATTTTCCAGCGCCAGAGGGACTGATAACAGAGCGAACACCCCCAGGAAAGAGACCCTCTGAAGTTTGTCATCTCTTCTGAAGGGCGAGAGGTTTTGTAATTTGATATCATTCATTTTTGTGCTGGGTAGTGCTGTGCCTGTGAAATGAACAGGTTTTTTCCACTTCTCTCAGAGAAATCTCTTCCCGAACTGGTTGGGGGGTGGGGGGAAAAGAGCCACGTGGGTTTGCTTCCCGGGGGGGAGCCCCCCCCTGGAAGTTTTCTCCCAAATTTACCCTAAACCAGGATAAAGAGGCAGCCAGAAATAGACTGAGAGAGAAAGAATATAAACAAAGACTGCAGAACTCTGCTGAGTGAGTTGGTTTAAGTGAGAGTGGTAAAATATTTCGATGTTAGCAAAGTTAGTTGAATGAAAACCCCACCCATTAACTTCTCCCACAGGACATTCTCCAAAAAGGCAACTAAATTAAAGAAGGTGGGAGAAGAAGGACCATATCATCTCTCCTGATCCCCCCCAAAAAAAAACAAACCTAAGAGGCAAGACCGGGTGAGGCTAACAGGGAAGGTGAGCCATGAAGCTCCCTAAACTAGCTCATACCGGACTCTTAGGTGGACTGATGTTGGTCCAGCTGGTGAGCCTTGGGATGGGGGACAGTGGAGAAGCATGTACAAAGTGCTACTATCCCCTATATGATGGAGAGGATCTAAGATCACTGATGAGGGTCCACACAAACATCAATCCCACCTGTTTTGATCACACCAAATTGGAAACCTGTCAGGAGGAAGGAAAGACATATTGGATTACTAGAAATACTGCCTCATTTAGGCAAGGTCTGCTTGGAGAATGCCCTGTAGGAGAATCCTGGCTCTGCTTTGAACAGGAGGGACTGAATGATGTAATAAAAGAAAAACAATTGAAGATAAAGAAAGGTGATCTGGATGAAACACGAGGTAAGAACCTATTCATTGACCTGATGGAGAAGAATCAGCAGAGAGTTAAACTTAACCAATTGTTGGGTATGTGGGAACACCCAGATGTCAGATATTTGTCCCTGGGAAGGGATCAGCCTGGCACCTTGAGACATTCTAAGGTGGAAATTAACTGAGCAGAAACCCCAGACAGGGAACAGGGGATGAGAACAATGGGATCTGAAAACAAGAGTGATTGGGGAAGAATGCATTAAAAGGACAGGAAAAAGATACAAAACCCCTGTGGGAAAAATGGCCTGCAAAAGATACCTGACTGTGAAAGACTCAGGTAGCAGGTGGATCCCCCAAGAACCAAACAGGTATTGGGCCACTGGGAGAAAGGAAAGGGGGTGTATTTATCATGAGGGGTACAAACTGCATGAGTGTGCAGAAAAAGGAATAAACCCTTTTTGGGGGTTAAGAGAACTCTCAAAATACTGGGAACATCCTACAGACACACAGGACACTTTCTGGAAGGCCCCTGAGTATTTATTTTGGATTTGTGGGAGCACTGCATATACCCACCTCCCAGGGGATTGGGCAGGAAGCTGCACAATTGGGATAATAAAGCCTGCTTTTTTCCTCCTACCTAAGAAATCAGGGTCATACTTGGGAGTCCCCTTGTATGATAACTTTAAAAAAAAAAAAAAGGCAGTCGAAAGAGGAGGCATGTAATGGACCTAGGAAGCAATCAGAAATGGAAGGGGAAGATCTGGACCCCTGAAGAAATAATTAAGACATATGGACCGGCCACGTGGGCCCAGGATGGATCCTGGGGGTATCGTACCCCAGTCTATATGTTAAACCGAATCATCCGTCTCCAGGCAGTATTGGAAGTGGTGTCAAACAGAACTGCCCTTGCTTTAGACCACATCAGCACACAATTAGCACAAACCAGGGCTGTAGTCTATCAGATTCGGCTGGCAGTGGACTACCTATTGGCAGATGAAAGAGGCATTTGTGGAAAGTTTAATTCCTCTGAATGTTGCCTGGAGATAGATGATAAGAGTGAGGTAATCAAAAACATCTCAAAAGAAATACGAAAGATAGCTTATGTGGGCACCCAGGAATGGACTCCTCTGGTGAACTCAGACTGGTGGAATGACCTTTGGTCCTTTAAGGGAGGGTGGTAGAAAAAAAAAAATAGTCTTTATTGCTGTCTGTGCATTTGCAAGTTTCTTGTTCCTGCCCTGTTTACTCCCCTGCCTAATCAAGACAGTGACTACCACAGTACAAGCAAGCATCCAGATCCCTGAAATAAAAGATAAGAAGCAGGCCAGGATCATGTTAATGGAGACTCAAAGTCAGGATCGAGAGCACAAAACTGCCAGGGAAATATATGAGCAATATCGAGAATTAAAAGATAAATATTCCCAAGAGCCAGAAGTTAATGGTTGATGGGGGCTAGAGCCCGATCAAAATATAAGAGGGGGGATATTGTTAAGAATAATATGTTACAGTTGCTGTTTGTAAACTCCTTACTTACCTTGTACCCCTGTCCCAGGATATTGTTAAGAATAATATGTTACAGTTGCTGTTTGTAAACTCCTTACTTACCTTGTACCTCTGTCCCAGGTTTACTTACCCTTGTACCCCTGTCGCAAATTGCTGTACCCCATATTTTTGTTCCTTGTTCAGCCAGGCCCTGCCCCCTCTCCCAAGTTGCTGTACCCTGTGTTTCTTGTTCTGTGTTCAGCCAGGCACTGCCCCCACTGCTCCGAGACTCCCACATGGCAACATTGTATCCCTTTCCCGAGTTGCTGTACCGCTCTGAGGAGGAAGATGACATACTGACTTTTATGCAAACGAGAGAGACCAGAGACTTATGGGATGCACCCAGACTGGAAAAGACCCCAAAACAACGAGCCACGCAAAAGGGAAGGAATAGAACCAGCACCATCTAACAAGGAAGACCCAGAGGAGTCCCCTGACTTCTTTCCAGAGGCCGACATAACCTCGAGGAGACTCGACTGGGATGACAGCCTAGACTACGAGCCCTAAAGAACGAGTCTTCCCGGGGACACCCGTGAGGAAGGAAGGCCCAGCTCTGCCCTAGTGACAGAGCTGCAGGGATCCTCCTCTTCTGCGGTGTCCAGTGGGAGCAGTGGCGGTGTGCACGACCCCTCGGGCCCCCACCCCAGGGCTGTGCTGCTTAATAAAGGCCTTTTTAAAAGGAGCTGGTCTCCTGGCCCGTTTATCACAACAGGACGAGTTTTTAAACTTTTATAACTTGATGGGCACATTCTACTTTCCTAAGCTTCATATTTTCTAATTCTGTGATTATGGAAGCCTTGCAGCAGGGCTCTGGTAGTTGTCAGCCTCCTGGTGGTTGTTTTGGATGAAGGCTCAGGAGCTACCTGAATTCAAAAGGCCTTTTTGTTACACTTAAACACTTCCCTTTTATGGGAATTCAACACAAACTTATAGTCAATAAATTCTGCAAGTGCTCTTGCTGCGTGAGGCCACATTGTGTCTTTCATTCAGCAATTCATGAAGAAAACACCAATTGCCTACTGAGACCCTTCTGCTCCCTCCCAAATCACTACTCAAGAACAAGCCTCAGGCACATGCCCATAGTCCCTCTCTGCCAGCAGCTCCGAGCTGCATTGCACAGTGCTTGCTGTGCCCCAGAGAGCACCAAGCAGGCTGGCCTGGTGCCCCTGAATATTTCTGCAAAGCCCTCTGCATTTCACACCTTTGCTGTGGCTCAGTGCAGAGCTCCAGGATTGCAGGCGCTTGGTCCCAGAGCTGTGTGAGGCAGTGGCTCGTGCAGATGTGCCCTGACTTGCTGTCAGTGCCTCACGCTGGCCTCGGTTCCCCTGGCAGAAATGCCGTGCCTGAAGGACACTGCCCTGTGCTGGAGCCTGCGGAGCAGCCCGGCTCCCTCCCCCTGTGCCCAGAGTGCTGCACACACTGCTGACCATTGCCAGGAGTTCCAGGGCAGGCGGCAGAAGAGCAGCAATGGTCAGGCAGGGCAGCAGCCCTGGGCTGCTCTTTGCCTTTCTCTCCTCCTGTGCAGACTCCAGACAGCCCATGGCACCAGTGTGTGCTGTACCCAGCACGGCGCCGCTTCCCCTCAGGAGCAGCCAGCTGCCAGCTTGGCTCTGAGAGCGGAGGATTTGCCTGGTGCCAGCAAGAGGCAGCCAGGGCCAGGCTGCTGCCTCTTGCAGCTCCAAGGGCCTCCTTCCAGCCTGCCTGTGCCGAGGCTCAGGCTTCTCCGGGCTCTGCCAGGGCTCTGCTGGGGCTCCAGCCTGGCCAAGGCCGGGCCCGCTCTCACCTCACAGTCGCTGACAGCTCTGCACCACAGGAGACCTTGCACAGCACCCTCACTGCTCTTTCTGCTTTCTCTCTTCAGCCACACTCTCCTCCAGCCAAAGAGATTTCTCTTAGGGATACAAATTCAAGTGGCAGGAACCCAAATACTCTCGAGTCACATCTGCACAGCCTGCATCTGCACAGGATGTTTGCGTTGCACCGCTCCTCCTTTGGTTTTTCCTGCAAATGCCATTGCTGTTTCTGCCTCAAATAGAAATGCCAGAGCTGGGCAAAACTTGTCCAGTTGGCCATATTCCAAAGGCAGTGTGGTCTGGAGAGGATGAATGAAGAGGAGCCTTCCCCCCTTACAAACTGTACCAAAGAAGCCATCAATGTCACTTTCCACCTCTAAGAAAAAACTGACAATTCAGGAGGAAATGTTGAGCTTTCTCACAGGGTCAGAAGGAGAGAAATGTTCCAAAGGAGTTGAGATTTTAGAAATTTTATTTAAAATCCTACTCTACAATCCTACACTACAAACCTACACTACCATCCTGCACTACAATCCTACTCTATAATCCTACTCTACAATCCTACTCTGCAATCCTACTCTATAATCCTACTCTAAGTTGGTCATGGAGAAGACAGTTCTAAATTAATTGTTGCATTCCTGCCTCCTCCTTCCACTTCTTCACGGCAACGATGAGAGGTGCCAGGCTGGACCCAGGCATGGCCGATGTTATAAATTGATGCTGCAGAAAGGAAAAGAAAACAACAAGAAAGCATGATTTTCCAAGCTAAGAGCTTCAAAGGCAGGGGAATACTTTTTAAATGAAAAGGGGATTGAGTCAGAGTAGGTCAGGAGCATGGGGCAAGAGTGGCACAGGTTGCCCCAAGAGCTGGTAGGAGGCCCACCCCTGGAAATATCTGAGGTGTGAGTATCCTGATCTCTTGAAAGATGTCCCTGCTCATTGCAGGACACAGACTAGATGACCTTTCCATGTCCCTGTGTGTTAGTTTGAGATGAATTGACATTTAGGGAAAGAAGTAAGAAACCCCGCACTGAAGTGATTTCTTTGAGAGAAGCTGCTGGGAGCTTCCGCAGTGCCTGAGACAGGCCAATGGCTGGCTAGTTCTGAGAACTGACAACATTTTGCACCATTTAGAAATGAGATGCACCTCTGTGATGATGCACATTTTGAAAAGCACCAGCCCGGGCACTGGCCCTCTTTGCTTCCGGAGCCCGAAGGTAACGGAGCTCTGGTGAGGCCGGCCCTGCTCGCCCACGGCCTGTGCTCCTGGGGGAGGCCGGGCCAGAGCCCAGCGGCTCCCGGGCGGGGGATGGAGGCTGCGGGACCCCGGCCCCAGGCTGGGCCAGGCCACGGCTGCTGACATCTTGCCCACACTAAACCCTCTCCCCGGGGTGCAGCGACGGCTCCAGGCCGAGCCTCCCCTCCCAGCGGCTCCCGGGCAGAGAGAGGGGCCCAGCACAGCCTGAAATCCAACACCGTGACTGCCATGACCTGGGTGAGATTGAACCCTTTCACTGCACAGATGAGACCTTTCTTATTCTTGTGGGCCTGATAATAAAATTTGTTATTCCTTTGAAGTTTGAAGCCTGTTTTGCCCTTCTCCTAATCCATAGCTCCCAGCAAGAAATGAGTAAGTGCCCTGGTGATTTTAGCCAGCGCTAAAACCCAGCACTCCCTGCCAGCCCAGCCCAGCCTAGGATTGCTCCCCACTGTCAGCTGAACAGCACCAAGGTTGGAAGGGAGGAGGATGGGGGCTCATCTGATGCCTTGGATTTCAGTGGAGGAGGAGCCCATCCCTGGGACACTGTTTCACCTGCAGCCCTTTTGGCATTTTACCTGCAGCAGCTCCTTGGCAGACCAGCGCTGCGCCTCGCCTTTCTGCAGGCAGCAGCTCAGGAAGTCACGCAGCAAAGGCGAGAATTGCTCGGGCTGCCGCAGCTGTGGGCTCCCTTCTGTGGCTATGTGGAATTTAGCCTGGGGAAAAAGGAAACACAAGGCTCCACCTGCTTCTTTCCCAACTGGAACTGCTCTGCCAGAGCCCATTGTTCCAGCTCCACTCTGCAGTGGCAGTTTTTGCCCTGGCAGAGAGGCAGAGATGACTTTCCTGTAGCATTTGGATGACGACTTTCCTGTATCATGAAAAAACCCAAGCCCCAAAGCCACAGCTTTGCCAACATCCAGCAGATCTTGCCTTGGCAGCTGATTTCATTGCCTGATCTAGTTAGTGGCAACTACATCAGCGAATACGTGTTTCCTTCTCGGAAGATTCCCAGCAGCTTGGCAGCCTTTTTGGAAGAGGGATTTTGCTATTTTAACTAACTCTACTATTTCCAAGGATTCTTACATGAAAAAAATCTCTGCAGTGCTTGTTGGTCCCTTAAGCACAGCTGCCATAAAACAAAACTCATCAGGCTTTTTGCCCTGTTCTTGAAAATGATGGTAATTGGAAGAAAAGAAAGGAAATGCAGCAGGTGTTCCTCAGGGAAGGAAACAAACCTTTGGAATCTCATTTTCAACACAGACACATTAAGATGCCTCCACAAATGTATTGGGTTGAAAATGCCTGTTTGGGCACACAGGAGCCACCTGCAGCTCTGTCTCTCAGCACTCTGAAAATTTCAGGTTCCCTTAGGTGGCAAAAGGAAAATATTCATGGTGAAATCAGAAGTGTCATCCCTGTGGTAACCCTGTGCTCGTTGGATTCTCAAGTCAATGCATTAACGCTGTGCCCATCCCAGAAAGTGCCAGGAAACAAACAGGAGGTTTTGGCAGGCTCTCCCCGTCACCAGGCTCCAGCTTGGTGATATGGAGAAAGTGGCTTGGGTTAGGAAAGAAGGTGGTCACTGAGTGTCTCAGCAGCACTGCACAAGAAGCAGAAGAGACTCTGGCTTTACAGCCTCATCTCCAGGTTTCAGGCAAGTTTCCCTGTGAGAAGAATGGGGCTGCACCTCTTCTCTCAAAAGCACTGTTTTAGAAACTTGGTTTGGTTTGAGTTTCTTTGCTTCATTTCTGGAAAGATAACAGCAGCTCTGAGATGCTTGTTTCCTATTCTTGGGGCCATCTACACAGCCACAAGAGCTGGAACGACTTCTAAGGCAAAGCAAAATGCTGCCTGAGAATGGAGATGGTTTGGGCGAGGTAAGGCTTGAGTTCCCCCAGTGCTGCAACCAAAGCTCCAGCAGATGCTGATGTGCTGCAGGGCCATTTGTAGAAGGGGCCTTGGTGGAAGTACTTCCAGCAGATGGCCATGGGATTTTGTGCAGTGAGCAGAGAACACGGGACAGGTGAGAAAGACAGCGGGATCAGAGAGTATTTGCTCCTTACCGATCGAGCAGTGAAACTGTCATAAGGAGTTTTTTGTTCGGCCATTTCAATTGCCACAATTCCAAAAGACCACACGTCCACTTTGGGGCCATATGGTTGACACTTCACCACTTCAGGTGCCATCCACCAAGGAGTCCCGGTCACCGAGCACCGCTGATTTTGCTCAGGGGTGAGCTGAGCAGAAAGGCCAAAATCAGCTGAGGAGAAAGCAAAATACTCTTTTAATTTTAATACTCTCAATTAGGAAACCAAGCCAGAGAATTCCCCAGTGGAAGTTTGAGAATGTGCAGTTGAATTTCCTGGACAACACTCCCTGCTCTCTTTCCTTAGGGCTTTAGCCAAGGCAATATGAATTGGCTACTTCAAACATCCCCCCATTTTTTACACTTCCTCCAGCAGTGCCTTTTGTTCCCCTGAAGGTTTAGATTGCAGCTCCCTCCCTCTGGAAGGAACACACACAGACACACACAGAGCAATAGCACTCTTGGCTGCTTGTGGTTCCTTGTCATAGCTGTGTGCACACTGCAACTGTGCCTTCAGCCCACAGCAGGGGGGACCCCTGCACTGCCAGCAGCAGCATTTTTGGGGAGCTGGCAGTCACTGAAAGCAGCCCCACACCCCCCATTCCTGGAAGGCTGAAGCTGAGCAAGAATACACTGACCCAGCTTGACAGAGCCGTCGGTTCTGAGAAGGATGTTGTTGCTCTTGACATCTCGATGGATCACATGGTTGGAGTGAAGAAAATCCAGTCCTTGCAGGCACTGAGAGAGAAAAGAGAAGCAGGGGGGCAAAAAGTAGTGCTGTGAGTTCATCGCACAAGCAAGGAAACAGCTGTGGAAGGTTCCCTTTGCAGGGGAATGGGGAGGAATGGCAGAACACAGCGCCATTGAGAGCAAGAGCCTGCTGCTCCAACAGTAGCAGAGCAGCACCTTTCTCAGTGGAGAAGTGCAAATGCCAATGCAAGAGACAGAGCTAGAATACAAGAGCAGGGGATAAGAGTACAGGAAGTGAGTCCAGTGAGTGTAGGGGCACTGGCAGACAGTTCCCTTGAGATGCTCTTGCTTGCCCATAGCCGAGCAGCAGCACAGAAACCAAGCCTGGCCCATGAAATCCCTCCCGTTCTGAGCCCCTGTTTCCCAGACAATGCAGCTCAAGGCCTTGGAAGCACAGATGGGATCCCTGACCTCCCGACTGACAGCTGCAATCTCTCCTTCAGACATTTGAATCTTGTCGATGAGATCTCTCAGAGTGCCTCCGTCCATGTACTCCATCACCAGCCAGAGTTCCTCATGCACAAGGTAGCTGAAAAAAGGAAACAAGGCCATGCAGGTGAACATGCACGGCTAGGTTGGTTTTTTGCTTGAGTCTTGTTTCTGGGTCCCTGTGATACAAGGGCAGAAGTAAAGGCATAGACATTGCCTCTAGGCTGTGCAGTGTTTGCAGTCTGTGCTGTCTCAAGGAGAAAGGCAGTTTAGGAAGAGCCCAGATAAAAAACCTGTCACGCATGGCATTTCTGGAAATAAGCACCTAGTCTTCCTGGCATGCACAGCAATGGAAAAGAGGGGCAACAATGCAAGGGCAATCCTCTCTTGGATGGTTCATCAGCATTTAAGAAACTTGAAAAACTGAGTCCCAAAGAACTGTGGAGGCAATGAACTTACAAGGTATTGAATTCTTAAGATAGGGCTGATGCAGGTTTTTGAACAATGTTCAGTCTGCATTTGCCAGGGTGGATTCATGCAGACAAAATGCAGTCTCTTCCCATCCATTGGAGATAAGTAGAGAAATAATCATTAACAGCTCTATTTCCTGCCACTGACCAAAGTGGGTTTTTAAGCTCTCATTCTTGTAGTATGTAAACAAACATTCAAGGGATAGGACCGTGACCACTCACCTGGCTAAGTAATTCACGATCCTGGGACTCCTATTACTCTCCATGATCCTGATTTCATTCATGGTTAGTATCTTCCTACTCACTCCTTGCACATTTATTTTCTTGATGGCCACCTCAAATGACATTGAAAGGAGTAACTTGAGAAAATTGGTAGCATGAGACCACAACACACATGGAGCAAGTGATTTTGGAATGGCACAGCCAAGCTGTGCCAAAGTGCCTTGTGATTAGACCTCATCACTGGAGTAATTAGGGAGTGACATTGCAACAGCCCATTTCTCTGCTCCCTTGGGGGTCAGTTACAGGACATGTGGCCACTGGCGATTTGCCTTGTCCACAAAGCCTGTTGCAAGTGCAATTTGCAGGCTGGCTCCAGTCTGTGCTTCTTGTGCCTTTTCAGCACAGCTCTACTCAAAGCTCCAGCCACAGCTGTCAGCAATGGGGAAAGGCCTGGAGAGCAGCAGAGGCTGCAGGGGCTGTTGACATTTACCTCTCCTCCTGTTTCAGTGTCAAGTGCTCTGGAAACCTCTCCAAATCCCCTAGAAAAAAAACAGCAGCAAAGAACGGAGAAGCCATTTAGATCTTGCACTGAAAGCCAGTCCAGACAGGAGAGCTCTGCTGTAAATGCCTAAAAGCTGCAGGTTGCAGGAGGGGTCTGCCAGAAGGCAGATGATGCATTTTCCCCTCAAGTGCCTGGGCACTGGGCCTGTTCCTGAAGCCTTGGGCTTTACTGCCTCAGCTCCAAAAGGCAGCTTATTCCTTCATCTCGGCTATCAGCTTCTAAAGTGTGCAATTCTAATCCTGAGCACGGAGTATTTCCTTTAGCAAACTCTTGGAGAGAAATGTTCCTGAGAACTGTTATCTGACAGCTCTCATTGGGGGTAGGTTGTGCTTTCAGGCAAGCAAGATTCTTCTCCTTTCATTAGTGTGGCCAGATGATTTGGAGACATCCAAAAATGCGATGGAAATGAATCCTGAGCTGTCCCACACTTGAGAGACAAGCAGATTTACCAGGTTCTGTTCCTTGCTGCAGGCAAGACCTTGGCAGCATGGAGATGTCTTTGACAATGCCTTCTGAGCACACTTGACAAATTCTGGCCAGTACTGAGAGATGGGGCAGACTAAGCCCGCTGTCTGAACATGTGGACATCTTGTCTGACTTCCCATTTGATGGATATTCCCCCAGGGAAACACCTGGCCCATGGCTGTGTAGAAGTGACTGTGGTTGGACTCACTCGCTGCCAAGACTTTCCAGTTCGATGTATTTTGTGACGGGATTTTCCTTGTTCACCATTCTCCCTGAGGGAAACAAAATGCAAGATGCTGACTTTCAGGCAGAGATCCGAACTTGCAGGAGATGCCAAAGGCAGCCCCGCTGTCTGGGGCTCTGAACCCTCTGTGGTCAGCTGGGCAGCAAGCACAGCAGCAACAAGACAGGCAGTTGTGCAGTACAAATGGCCAGCAGAGAGACTGATTTTGTCCAGTCCTTGGAAGGAAATGAAGCGCAGAGAGCACAGCAGGGCACAGCACAAGGCTGGCAAAGGCCAAGCATGAGCACTGACAAGCAATGGCAAGAAGACACAGCCAGCCTGAGCCCCTGACAAGCTGTGGCCCCCGTTCAGGACACACCAGCATTGCCTTGGAGATCAGACACAGCCAGGTGCAGATCAAGGCCCTTTTGTGTCCCAGCAGGTGAAGGTAGACACCAAATCAGCTGGGATCTTTTCTCAGCCCCACCAGGTCTTTTCTGAGAGCACAGCACTGGCAGCTGTTATGGGCAAGAAGCAGATTAAATGGGTTGTGCTGCAGAATCACAAAGGGCTTGATGTGTTTTCCCAGAGACTGATCTGAGCAGGGCTTGGGCCAATAGGTAGGATTCTAAGAGTCATGGGAATGGCTGGGAATCAGGGATGAAAAAGTGCCATGGATCTGAGGAATACACAGCACAGGGGCTGCAGGCTCGCTCCTGAGAAATGCCTGCAGTGCTGTTTTATCTGATCACACCACGTCGATGTGTCTCTTGGACACATCTTTATAAAAATAAAACTGGGATATTAATTACAGATTGTTATACAAGTATCTGTTTCTTCATGGTGGGCCCAATGAAAACATCTCTTGCTCTCTGTTTCTGCTGTCACCTGATGTTCTTGCAAAGGAGTCCTCACTGACAAAAATACAGCATCCTCACAAAAACCTTGTAGATGTAGTAGAGGCAATAAAAACAGTCCTAAAAATGACACCAGTAAGACACATGGGGCAGAACAGCTCTTTCAGGATGGAGAAAAAGCAAAAACCCCTAAATGCAAAACCAAACAAAGCTAAAAACTGAAAACTAAAAACGGAACCACAACAAAAAGACAAAATCCCAAAACCAATCAATATCTCTGAAGTCTTTTGGTTCTGACAAGTGGTGGGAAGTCTGGAGTCTAAGGAGAATTTAGGAATCAAATATTCTGTTCAGTTTGGCCACTAGCACACAGAACTTGCATAGATCATTTGCTGGGCCACAGCCTTCTGCTGATCCAAGAACAATTCCTGCTTCTGCCTTTAGTGGCAAGGGAATGCCAGGCAAAGCCGAGCCAGTCCAAGCTGCCCTCAGAGGCAGCAGGAACAGCCAGAGCGCTCTCTCGCTGCCTCAGAGCACAGCAGTTCCTGTGGGGAGTCCTAAAGGTCTCTGGGACACCAAAGTGAGGAGGATCATTTGCTACAGCTCTGCTGGCACGTGCACACAATACACTGTCCCTCAGACAAGAAATACACCAGACGTACTCAGTTGCTCCACGAAGTCTCCCAGGCTCTCCTGGAGCTGAGCAGCAGATGTGTCACTGCTGGAAATGGACAAACTGCCCCGGCTCCACTGCTCAGCTTGGGCAACAAAGGCTCCTTTAGATGCTGCTGCTGCTGCTGCTGCAGTAGATTGAATGGAAGAGCCTGTGTAGATCTGCGAGAAGAAAGGAGTTTGTGTCAGGAAGCTGGCTGGCAGAGATTACCCCGAGTTCCCTTTTCAAATGCAAGCCCTTAGGAAGTTGCTGTTAGCCACATGCAAAGCTCATCAACTGGATTGTTTGGATGCCCACTTCTGGAACCAAATGGTCAAAACCCAAGGTTGGTTTTAATCAAGCTGATGGCCAGTTTCATATTCCATTTTCCTGGATTTTCTGAAGGATGACTGCAACAACGACCATTCCACTTCCTCCCAAGGATCCCTTTCCCCCTCCAAGGGCTGCAGACACATTTGCAGCTCCTTGTTCTAATGTTGGAGCTCCTCCCCCTCAGTCCTCTTTTCCTGCACCATCTTCAGAAGGTGCTCAGCCTGCAGCACTTGTGCTTGGGACAGTACCTGTGCCTCCCGCCGACCTTGGGGCTCTTCATCAGCCGGCATTTGCTGGAAGCCTTCGCAGGCTGCCAGGTGAGATATCAACACGTCCACCTCAAGTCAAAGAGAACAAAGCAGTCGGAGACCACAGCTTGTCCCTGTGTGCCAAGGCTCATTGACTGTGAGAAAAGGGAAAGAGCAGGACAGCAGCAGATTCACCAAGGCATACAGACAGCTTGCAGCTTGTATTCCAAATCTGTCTGGGGGACTGTGTTCACTTGCAAAAAGCTCTGAAGAAACAAGGAGAGCAGGAGCAGGCCAGCAGGAATCCCTTGAGATGAGTGCTGGCAAAAGGGGCAAATGACTGGTGCCACTGTCCAGGGCAGCAGCTGAGATTGAGCACAGCAGGAAATGTCCTTCCAAGCAGCTGGGATAGACACTACAGCAGGATGGCACTGAGAGGCATCAGCCCAGCCCCCTGCTGCTCTGCAGAGGAAAGGCAAGAAGGGCAGAAAGCACCAGACTGCAGTGACTGCTGTGCCTATCGCTCTTTCACTCACTCGATTTTCTAGAGCCTCTTGCTGCTGAGCGAGGAGATGGAATTTCTCTTGGATGATTCTTCTTTCTTCCTCCAGCCTCTTCTCCCTTGCCCTGATCCTAGCCTCAGTTTCCTGCAGCTCTGCCAGCAGCTCCTCATCGGAGGCCTGTGAAGAATGACAGAGAGGAATTTCCATGACTGGAGTGTCTGCCACACTTTCACTCACCTGGTTCTGTTGATTTCCTCTCTGCCAGGGGAGATTCATCTCCTCTTGGATGCTTCTGTCCTCCTCGTGCCTCCTCTTCACTGCCATGATGGCCCTCGGAGCTTCGGGCAGCTCTGCCTGGGGCTCTGCCTCGATGTTCTGTACACACAAATGGAGAGCAAGTGCCTGGGAGCTGCCATCAGGCTCAGCTTCTTCCTCCGTTTCAGCCTCAAAATCACACTCATTCAGTCACTTCTTTCTGCTTCCCTACCCACCTCTGCTTCCACTGTAACCTCCTGTCCCGCTGCTGATCTCTGCAGAGGCTCTTTGCTTCCAGAGCCTCTGGCACTCGTGGCCTGCTCAGTCCCAAGAGCTGCGTTTTATGCCCCTCTTCCTGCCCTTCACTCTGTCCCCTGCTGAGTCAGGCTTACCTGGCCATTCTCCAGTGGCTCTTCCACCTGCTGCCCCAGCTGCTCTTCCTGCTCTTGGGCTGGGAACAGCTCTCCCTCAGGCTGGCACGGCCGTCCTGATAAAACAATCTGCTCCTGCTCTTTCTCTAGGAGGACCTGCAGAGAAAGCAAGAGAAGATGGGCTTCAACTTCTCATCCAACATTTGTGGGTCAAGACTCAAAGACTGATGGGCTCCCACGTTCCTAAAGCTCTGTGCTGCTGCTCTCCTGCCTTGTTCTCTGCCCGTGGGGAAGCACAGATTCCAAAGTGACCCTGGCAGTGCAATCAGGGCCCATCTGGCACTGAATCTCCAACAGACTCTTGGGCAGCTGACAGGAAATGTGGGGCATTTCTCAAGGGCCTCCTTCCCCTTCTGCTGTGTCCTGCTTGTCTCTCCATAGTGACTGACAGCCAGCCCTGTCCCACAGCTCCATCCTGGCTCTGCAGGGGCTTCTTGGGTGAGCTCACCCCTTGGGAGAGACACTGCTGGAGTTCATGTTCTTTTCAGGCCTGCACTGCCACTCCTGCCCCTCTGACATCTACACTCTTGTTAGAAATCCTGCTCATTCAGGAGACAAGGATGTGTGCAATTGGATCCTCTGCTGCAGCTCAGAGAGCCTCTATGGCCACCTCAGGATATGGAAGAGGACCAAGGTGTTTCTCCTCCCTCTTTTGTCAGCTGAGAATTCTGAGTGGCACTGACAAAGATCCTCAAAAGGCCCCACCAACAAATTAATTGACACACCCCTAGGGATGCCAATGAAGGAAGCCATGGGTCATGTAATGCATGTATGACCAAAGTCAGCAAAAACCACCTAAACCATGGAATTGTCTCACCTCACTAGGACAGGCAGAAATTTATAGGTTAAACAGGGAGTGTCAGGACAGAATAGGCAGGAGGAGGAAAACAGCTCTGAGGAGAAAAAACAACCATCTCTAAAGGGGTTCTTAGCAACACAAGACAGCACTCAAGGACTTGCAGCTTTGCCCCCACACTAGGCTCCAATGCAGTTTCCAAAGCTGCAGACTTCACCACAAAACGTATCAAGAGAAACTGGCCACTTGTGGATTTTGCCTCAGAAGAAGGGTTCAGAACTACACAGTTTGTTTCTTTGGCCGCACAGGACAAGAATGGCCGGCCACAGCTTCATGGACAACACAATCATCTCCTTGCAGCTTATCAAAAGCCAAAAGACAGGTGGCCTAAAAGACTCTGCAGAAGTGAAGAATTACTCCAGAAAACTGCAGAACACTTCTCCAGGTCATCCAGAGGTTTCCAAAAAGGGACAGCAAACAAAGCAAGCCCTGTGAGCCCCAGAAATGCCGTGTGAGCCCTTGGCCATGGCTTGGCAGAAGCCAAGAGACAGAGCTTCCCTGAGCCAGGCAGCCAGCTGCTCACCCGCAGGCAGCAGCGCTTTGGGGCCTCAGCACGACGGCTCAAAGCCCAATTTCCAGCTACCACGGGATGGGGGTGTTGCTCCGATTGGGAACGGCAATAAAGAATGACAGTGGACTCTCAAGGGAGTTACAACACGAGAATTCTCTGGTTTATTACTTCAGGCCTGTTTTATAGACTGGTACGTGGAAGGTACAGAAAAGAAACTCCTATTGGTTAACAAAGTGCTACATCACCATCTTTGGTCAGGGTGGCCCATCACCCCCCTGGCCTTCTCCTGCAAGAGAAAACAAGACTGCAAAACAACACCTGCAAGGCTGTTTAGTATCTCTGAGAATTGTTTTAATTCCTTCTCATATTTTTCCCAGGCTATTTTCTCAGGCAGCCCGAGGAGCCAGGCGGCCTGTAATTTGTACAGGCACTGTGGTTTAGATTTAGCATCCATAACTCACCCTTTTTGTTAAAAATAAATAAAAGAGCAGTGTTTGTCACGTCCTGCTGGGCCCTTGCAGGAGGAAGAACAAACACAGCACAAAAGGGTTCTTTGTTAGAACTTTGGGTGGATGCTAATCTAGAATTAATCTAGAATTTTGGCTTATGTTTTGGTATTTAAGAATTGTTTTCTTTGCAGGGATTTGATGGTTGACTCCAATGTCTCTAATTCAGTAAACCAACACACACTCTCACACAACAAATAACATTGTTAATTTGTTCAAACTGACAGTTTAACTTGTCGACAGGTAAGAATATTTAGTCTCTGCTTGTAGAAGGACCATCGGAAATGATGATCGGTATCTCGGTCACCATCTGACAGTCGCCTGTTGACTGCTTTCTGCTTTTGATGCTGCAGGTCAGGGCGAACACACCTTGCAGGTATCCACCGTACTCCAGTGTCCGTGGAAACGCATGCATACCCATGACCCCAAGCGATGAGCTCGCACGGGCCTTGCCACTTGTTGGTGGTCAGGTCTCTCACCCAAACTTTCGCTCGAGGCAGGTGCACCTCGCCTGAAGACTGCAATGAAAGAAAATGATTCAAGATGACAGGGTTATCTGAATTCTTTTTCACTGTGAGGTGATTAATTGTGTACAAAGCTTTCTCCAGTCGGCTGTGTGGAGTTTCTCCAACCATCCCCGTTTTTTGTCTTTCTAGAACACGTTTTAAGGTACCATGAGCACGTTCGACAATAGCCTGCCCAGTGGGAGAATGTGGAATACCAAATGCATGTGAAACTCCCCATAACTGTAAAAACCGTCGTGTCTTTTGTGAGGTATAGGCAGGACCATTGTCAGTTTTCACAGAAGAAGGTATGCCCAAACCTGCAAACGCGATTTTCCAATGGGCAATAACATCACGGCCCTTTTCCCCGGTGTGAGCAGATGCCCACATAGCAGATGAAAAGGTGTCTACAGACACATGCACATACTTAAGTCTGCCAAACTCAGCAATGTGAGTGACATCTGTCTGCCAAAGCTGCAGGGCTTTCAACCCTCTGGGGTTCACCCCCGCTGGCAAAGGTGCTGCGAGCCCATGACAGTCAGCACAAGAACTGACAATGTCACGCGCCTCGGTCGGTTTTAGGTGGAACTGTTTTTGCAAAGTATGTGCACTTTGGTGGAAAAAGTCATGCGATGCTTTGGCTTGTGCAATTTTGTCAGGCTGAGGTGCTACCCAAGCAGGGTTAGCCAGCCTATCAGCCCTGGCATTACCTTCTGCTATGAAACCTGGTAGATTGGTATGACTCCGAATATGCAGAATGTAATATGGGTGAACTCGAGCTTGGATCACACACCACAAAGACTTCAGCAGCTGAAATAGACGTTCATTATCAACTTCTTTCAGGAGCACACAATCTAAACGTTTAGCGAGATCTGCTACATAAGCAGAATCAGTGACTAGATTCAGCGGTACCTGAGAAAACCGCTGGAATGCCATGGTAGCGGCCCTTAGTTCGACTAGCTGGGCTGAGCCTGTCTCATGGCCTTCCAGCACTTGCCACTCAGACTCATCCTTCCATGTAACAATGGCTTTCCCCGTTTTTCCCGAACCGTCAGTGAAGACGGTGGGTCCTTGCACTGGCACCCGACTACTTTTTTGCCGAAAGGACAATTCAGCTGACCCTGCTAATTGCAGCAATTTGTGGCTGGGCAGATGATAGGCAATCTGCCCTGAAAAGTTTTCCAGCGCACTCTGTAAAGAGGCACTGTTGATCAAACTCCATTCAAATTCCTCCTGCCGGATTGGGATGATAATTTTCTCAGGGTCAGCTGCCATTAATTGCAAACACCGCTGACGGCATTTAATTATCAATTGAGCAACCAATTCAAATAATGTGGGAGCCGTCTTTTTTGGTTGATGGGGCAGAAAGATCCATTCCAAAATGTGCAACGGATCAGCCCATTGTTCACTCCATTGGCCAATGACACCTGTGGGATGAGACTCTGGACAAGTAATAAAAACAGTGATACCAATGGATGGATCCACCCGGTAAACCTGCCGAGCAGAAACAGCCTGTTGAACATCCTCCAGCGCTTGCTGCGCGTCAGGAGTCAGCTCCCGAGGGGAATTCAGATCAGGGTCCCCCTTTAAAAGGTTGAACAATGGGGACAATTGTGCTGTGGTTAGTCCCAAGTAAGGACGCAACCATGTGATGATACCCATCAATTTTTGGGCATCATTCAGAGTTTTGATAGAATTCACGAATTGCACCTCTTGATGGCAAATGGTCCGATCTAAGATTTTGACTCCTAGATATTTCCAAGGAGGATGCTGCTGAACCTTTTCCGGAGCTACTTGCAGGCCATAAGAACGCAGAGCTCCGAACAGCTGGGGCTGTATCCTCAGCAGTTCATCCTGGGTGGATGCTGCCACCAGGATGTCATCCATGTAATGATAACAGTAAGCGTCAGGGAACTGCTCACGGACTCCAGATAAGGCCTGAGCTACATACCACTGACAAATAGTCGGGCTGTTCTTGCAGCCCTGTGGCAAAACTTTCCATTGATACCTCTGCACGGGTTCAGCGTTATTGATCGTAGGTACTGTGAAAGCAAACTTGCATTTGTCCTCAGAATGCAATGGGATAGTAAAAAAACAATCTTTTAAATCAAGGATCAGGATTTTCCACCCCATGGGAAGCATGGTAGGTGATGGCATGCCGGGCTGCAGTGCCCCCCTGCTTTCCATGACTGCATTGATCTTGCGGAGATCCTGCAACAATCTCCATTTCCCAGATTTTTTCCTAATCACAAAAACGGGACTGTTGCAGGGACTAGTGGAAGGCTCAATGTGTCCCTGCTGTAACTGTTCTTGGACCAATTCACGAAGGGCAACCAATTTCTCTTTAGCCAGGGGCCACTGGTTTTCCCAGATGGGTTTAGTCACTAGCCACCGTAAGGGCAGCGTGGAAGGTTGTGTGCCCTTCGCCACAGTGGCCCCTATCAAAAATGTGTCCCAATCCGCACCCCCCATGCTGCCAAGACATCCCGCCCCCAGAGGTTCAATGGAGCTGCAGTGACATAAGGCCGGACCGTAGCTGTTTGCCCTTCTGGGTTTTTGATCAGCACGGGCCGCTGGCTCACAAATGTCTGCGTGGTACCTCCCAATCCCTCAATGGCCGATCCCATAGGAGCCAGGGGCCAGGACGGAGGCCACGCAGAGAAGGAGACGATCGTCACATCCGCCCCGGTGTCGATGAGACCTCGAAGCTGAATTTGCGGCGGGCTGGCAGTCGGCAGACTCAGGGTGCATGTCATTTGAGGTCGCTGAATAGATATACAGGCAGACCAAAGGACTTGGGGCAGTCCGGTAGATCCAAAGCCACCATCCCCACGAGTCCGATCAGCAGTCCTAGGAACACAGGACTTAAAAGGCACAAGTTGAGCAATGCGAGTTTTTTCAGGAATGGTAACAGGGGGGGAAGGAGTAGAAACCAAGGCACAAATTTGTCCCGTAAAGTCAGCATCAATGACCCCTGGGTGTACAAAAATCCCCTGCAGTGTTGCACTAGATCTGCCCACAAGCAGTGCACTCAAACCTTGACCCAGAGGACCAAAAGCAGCCAGGGGAACCTTATGCACATAAGTAGAATCTAATGTCACTGTTGTTGCGGTGTATACATCCACTCCAGCTGCCCCCTGGGTGCTGCCTCTAAGCTGGCTGAGTAGGCCTGTGGGGGGGCTGTGCCCTGGGAACTCACTTGTGTCAGAGCGCAGGTCCCCCGTGCGCTCTTGTACACGTTTCCCGAATCCCCCAAAAGCTGACCATTGACATGATATCTAGATCTACATTGATCAGCAAAATGACCTGGTTTGTGACATCTAGCACACAAAAACTTTCCTTTTCCTTTGTTATTCTGCTGCCCCTGCCGAGCCTTGCCTTGAGCATCCTTTCCCTTCTTGGAACCAGCCTGGCGTCCTGGTTGTTTTGACGCCAGAGCAGCTGCCAGAGCAGACATTTTGTGCCCCACAGAGCCCACTTTGGCACAAGCTCGGACCATCTCTGGTATCGAAGGGTCTCCTGGAAGAGCCTCTATGATCTTCCTACAATCTTCATTAGCATTGTCTCTTGCTAGTTGTTTACACAAAAGCTGTCTCAGGTTATCATCTTCAACCTGTTTCTCCAAGGCTGCTGCAATTTTTTCAACAAATGGCAAGAAGGGTTCCTTTAAACCCTGAGTGATTGTCACATATCGTGGTCTGGGAGCAGCTGTTTCCATAGTCTTTAGCAGTGCTCCAATACCAATTCTTTGCCCCTGCTCAAGGACTCGAGGGTCCCAACGGGCCTGGATATCAGGATTAGAAAAGTCACCAATACCCATCAGGGCCTCTACTCTGACCCCATGTCTGGGATCATGCGCAGGCAGACGTGTATTCCCGTCTGCAGCCTTCTGAGCCATCTGCCTCCAGTTATCCTCAAAAACTTTAAATTGCACAGGCTGGAACAAAACTTGAGCTAGGTGTCTAATATCATATGGAGCAAGCAGATCAGTGTCTATCACCCTAATGATTTGCATAACCTCGGGAGATCCGAGCCCGTACTGTGCAACTTTACTCTGGAGATCCTGTACCACCTTCCACGCCATCACATCGTGCCTGTCGGGCTGTCCCGCATTTGGGGCAGCCTTAAACACAGGGAAGGCCCGGGCCGCCCCTTGGGGCGTCCCTCCGACTTCCCATCCCCGCTGGACCCAGCCATCAGGAGCCGAAGCGACTTCCGGCCCTTCCTCCGTCTCCCCCGCCCCAGCAACTACGGTGTTAAAAATCCCAGTCCCGGGTGTCCCCAGCCTCTTGAACAGCTCCCAATCCCCCATTTCCAGAGCACGCTGTCTCACCATATCCCAAAATTGTGCCCGCCGCCGCGGACACTGGACGGGGTGGGGACGGCCCGAGATGGCCACAGGGCAGAGCCCCTGCTGGGTCGTCCCGAGCACCAGAAGAGACGGGCGGGCCGGTCGCCTCAGGCGATGTAGATTGCTGCTCAGAAGCTACAGCAGGTACGGTGGCAGAGCAGCTGCGGCGAGTCCGGGGGAGGGGCAGCGCCGGCCCCGTGGAAGGCAGCGGGGGGGCGGAAGCTCCCCCCGTCGCTGCTGCGGCCAAGCAGCCACAGTGAGTCCGGGGGAGGGGCAGCGCCGGCCCCGTGGAAGGCAGCGGCGGGGCGGAAGCTCCCCCCGTCGCTGCTGCGGCCAAGCAGCCACAGTGAGTCCGGGGGAGGGGCAGCGCCGGCCCCGGCACGGGCCTCGTGGAAAGCAGCGGGGGGGCGGAAGCACCCCCCGCCGCCGCTGGCGGCGGTGCTTGCTGCAGCGGTCCTGGGGGGGAATTTCTGGCGCGCAGCCTGCCTCCGCCAGAGGCAGGTCCTCCGGGGACCCGGGCCGCTCTGAGGAGGCGCTACGCCACTCATCTACAGTGTCATCCCCCAGTCTCTCATCTCGCACAAAAGAGGCACTCCTGGTATCTAAGTCTTCCATCCCGGCCTCAATGTTCTCAGACTGGCTCCGTTCCAGCGCCTTAAAAAGTGCTCCCCAGGTGGCTGCTAGGCTACCCACGCTGGTATCTCCGTTAGTCAATTCCGACCATAAATAGTCTCCTATCGACAACCAAGTCTCGAGATCAAAGGCATTGTCCATAGTTATAACAAAACCTTGCTCTTTCACCCACTGAAATAAAGCGCGCATGGCATCTTCAGAAACACTGAGTCCCATGCGGGGCAGGGCATCCTGCCATGCAAGGTAGGCAAGCTGTTCATCAGCTGAAGTACAGTCCTTCATTATGAGGACTTTATCTTGGCGGCTCTGCGAATGCAATTATGCACACGCTAACGGCTCAGACCCGGGATTTTGAGCTCTGCTTCGCCAAGATGGCCGTTCCAAGCCCGCTCACTGGCAGGGCTCCACTATCCCGTTGGTTTCCAGAACCAGCTTCCACTTGGAAAGCCCGGGAGAATTCCACTTACCCCTCTAGGGGGAAGGGCTGGCTTTTTCCCGCTCGCTGCTTACCCTCAGGGGATTAGCAGAAGTCACGTCGGTCACCTTCTGACCTCAGGGGTCAGCTGCACCAAACGTCGGCGATCACCAGATGTCGCTCCGATTGGGAACGGCGATAAAGAACGACAGTGGACTCTCAAGGGAGTTACAACACGAGAATTCTTCGGTTTATTACTTCAGGCCTGTTTTATAGACTGGTACGTGGAAGGTACAGAAAAGAAACTCCTATTGGTTAACAAAGTGCTACATCACCATCATTGGTCAGGGTGGCCCATCACCCCCCTGGCCTTCTCCTGCAAGAGAAAACAAGACTGCAAAACAACACCTGCAAGGCTGTTTAGTATCTCTGAGAATTGTTTTAATTCCTTCTCATATTTTTCCCAGGCTATTTTCTCAGGCAGCCCGAGGAGCCAGGCGGCCTGTAATTTGTACAGGCACTGTGGTTTAGATTTAGCATCCATATGGGGGAATGGCTGGGTGCTGGCAGGACTCCAGCACTCAGCATCCTCAGCCAGCAACAGCAAGTGCTGGCTGCTCAGAAACTTGCAGCTCTGCCTTGCACTAAAGACAGCAGCACCCAGCACTGGCACTTACTGTCTGGGCATGGTCAGGCTGGGCTGTGACCACAGCTGGAGGCTCGTGCTCCTTTTGCTCATTTTGCTCCTCTTTGGCCTCTTCTCCAGGAGCAGAGGGAGCCACAGCAGAGTCTGCTCTTGCTTCTGGGCTCTGTGGACAGATGGTGGAGTTAGGGACAGGCAGCTACCTATCATTTAGAACCTTATTTCTCTTCAGCTCGATTTCTACAACCAGCTCTACCAAGCACAAATCATCAGCTTTGATAGCAATGGGATTCTAAGTCTCTCCAACTAAATTAAAATGGGTTAATTCAGCCAGGCTGCAAATAGCTCTGAATTAGAGAGTTCACCCTGGCTACTATCAGCAAGCAACGTTCTCTCTGCAAAGCTGAGCTTTGAGTTCTTTTAAAGCTCTGCAATGGAAAATTAGGAAATAGCCAACAATGCCTTTGCTATTGCTGCTGTAAACATGGAAATGGATCTTCTTTCAGCCCACCCAGCTGGCCCTCTGCACTCTACTGCCACAGGCCAAGCTCACAGTTCCCTGCACAATTCTGAAACACCAGGAACATCAAATGTTCCTTTCTGACTCACCTCAGGATTGGCACCTCTGAACACACGGCTCAGATGACCTGCAGTGGGCAAGGAAAATGAACCAAATTCTTTGAGAAAACTGGAGAGAACCGTGGCCTATTTAGAGCAGCATCTGAGAAGATCTCCCAGTCTACATTTTCAAAGGTGTCCTGCTTGACTGGTGTGGTTTAAAGCAACAACTTCAAAAAAATCACTAGAAAAGTTACTTATTTCTTGCTGTTTGATATGGATTAGAACAAGAGCAAAACAAGCTTAAAACTTAAATGGAATAAAGAAAGTTTATTTGCAAAAACTACAAGAATAAAAAACCAGAATAAAACTTCCAGAACAACCCTTTTCTCCCCCACTACCCAACCATTCCCTTGTTTACATGACAACATAGAGACAAAAAACTTTGGAACTTTGGTGTTTACAACAGTCCCAATTCCTGCTAGAGTCTTTTCATCAGTCTTTGTAGAGAAACAGAAGTCTTCTTCTGCTATCTATGGAGTTTTTCACAAGAAAACAATTTTTCTTCATAGCTTTCCATTTCTCTGATGCCAGCTGCCCAGAAATCTGCCATCAGTTGTCTCCTCCCATTTCCCATCACTCTGAGGTGTGTTATGGGTCATGAGTCCAGGGATGTCATTTTTATGAATGAGTTATTCAAAGGCAAAAGTTCTCTTCATCTGTCTCTGTGAGGCCTCCTGGAAACAGAAGTTTTCTTTTTGCTTCTTAAAAGCCACAAATCTTCAACTATTACTTCTCCCCCTCTGTTCCAGCATCTCACAGTGTCACAACTACTTCATCATTTGCTCAAAATCCACACTTGGAAACACTCCATTCCTCCCAATATACTCTGTCGTGAATTAAAGGAGTTTTTTTCAGAACACTACTGTCCATGCCCACAGCTTTAACAGAAAAATATTTCAGCTTATTAAAGCATCTCCTTATTTCTCTTCCCCATCTAAAGTTAATTTTTTTCTTCACTCTCTTTGATGGGTTGATGGTTGATCACTCCCTCTCTCTCTCTCTCTGGGAAAAAAGGGTTAATCTGCAAGTCTCATGCAGGCAGTAAAAGAGTTTAAATCTTGCTAAAGCTGCAGATGTTGATGGTGTCAGGTTTCAGTTCAGAGGCAGAAACTGCAAACCAAGTCAGGCTGGCCGGCTCCGTTTCTCCCCCCACCCCGCCCTCTGCAGCCTTGTCCGGCCTGGAGGTGGGGAGGAGGCCGAGACAGAGCCCTGTGACCTCGCCAGAAGCCAGAAACCAAAGAGAGCAAGAAATTCCTGGCCTCACATCTTCAGGTGGTGTTCACAGGTTGATCTCACTTCTCAATAGTTAAAACCGCTGCCAATTCTCACCCATGGCCAGGAATTAGGAGAAAAAACTCCCATCAGCCTCCAGCAGTTTCAACTTCCCGAGCTCTCAGAGCTATCTTAAAAGTAAAGTCACCCCAAGAGATTGAGCCAGCAAAGTGAGGAAATGACAGACTCTGCTGCCACAGGCTCTCCCGTGGAGGGAACAGAAGCCCTGCAAATGCTGCCCGCAGCCCCCTGGCTACAGACACCCCGTGTTTTGCTGAAGGTGTTGACAGGAACTTTACCAAACCAGGGGCATCCTCATGGTCTTTGTGTTTCAATAGCAACCTGGTCACTAAGAAAGAGCAGGGAGACCTACAAAAGCCAGCTCAGGTTCCAGCCAGGGAAAACCTCTACTTACGTGCCAGGTTGGTCAGATAATAGCCGGAGTATCCGATGACATAAATGGTGCAAACGGCAACAGCGAGCTGCTCCATCACTGTAGCACTGCTGTGCCAGTTTGCACACTCTGCTCCACCACAAAAACAAACAAGGCTCCTGTCAGTGTGCAGCTGCCCACTGACAAACGCCTCAAGCAGGAGGATGCTCCTGCACTGAGCAAGCCCAAGAGCTGCTCTGACCCTGAGGCCTTCCGTGCACCAAGGCAACCTTGGGATGTCACCACGACAAGGTGGCATCCATGCCCTGACATCACAAAGCCAATGCTCTGCGCTGCTCTGGGAATTGATGCAGAGCAACCCAACCTTCCCTACAGCAAACACAAAATTGCCTGGGAGCTTCTCCTCTGTCACAAAGGGTCACAAATCCTTTGCTGGGCTGTGGGAAATGGAAAGACAGAAACTTCCACAGATACTGAAGGGTTTGATTTACAGCCTTGGAAGGAGCTTGGGTTCATGCAATGCTGAAGGTTCACAGATGTTGAGTCGAGAATTCATAAGCTTATGTTCCTATAGCTGCAAGGAAGAATATGCCATAAGTAAATAAGAAACTGTATTGAGTGAGATGATGGAGAGTTTTCAACTGTAATTGTGTGATTTTATAGAGTAGGCTATGAATCTAAATATTATCCTAAGAAGCACATGTGTGTACGTGAGCTAGCAGTGTATTGGGTGAAAAGCAGACACAGTGCAGCAGAACTTGGCAAAGGTGAAAGGTGATTAAGTAATAATAAACTCCATGTCATCTGTCCATTGGGCCAAAATGTGATATATTGCTGTGTAACAAAGAAACTCGTGACTACCTTTGAGCTATGGCCCACTTGTTACCCCTCCAAAATCTCATGCCTTCAGTCTGAGACCTTTTCTGATATATTTCAGCAATAAATCGACTTCACAGCACCAGTGGTCCCACCCCTCATTATTTACAGCCTGACAATGAGCCAAACCCTGTTGTTCAAGAGATCCAAGAGTAACTCCAAGATTGCCCTGTGGAGAGAGAAAACAAAGAGAACTTGTCCTAAGAGAACAAAGACTGCTCCTCAGTCAAGGCAGGATGGATGGAACAGAGTTTCTAAAATGAAACAAGTAGCAGAAGCAGAGTAGTTTGCAGAAGAAATTGTTATACAAGCGCTTGTCCTAAGGAAATAAACTGATGTTGCTAATAGGGAATTGATCATGGCTATTATTCGTTAGCAGCCATCTGAACATTTATACTATTGGCTACCCAGGCTCACACTATTCTAACCCAATAGGAAAAACAGCACAAAAGTGATGTACACTTGTAATAAATGTTTCCAGATATACCACCCCTGGGGACCGTGCATCGTTCATGGGCTGCAGTGCCCCAAGCACCCACATCCTGCCCCACAACTGAGCTCTGAGATGGGACTAAACCAAAGGAAATCGGGATTTTGGCCACTGATGCTTCTGACTAAACCCAGGAATGCCTGTTCCTGTGCCAAAGGAACTGCACAGCCATCAGCCTGCTGCAGCACTGCTGGGGCATCTCAAAGAAGCATGTGGGCCTGTGCCTCACCCCTGGAGCCCCCTGGGCACATTTGTGAGCCACAGAGATGAGGCTGCAATGGTCATAAGGAAAGAGAAGAAGAAAGTCACAGAAGAATGGGGGAAGATGTAGGAGATGGTGGGAGGAGGAAGCCAGAGGGATCAAATGGGTAACTTTCATCCAAATTGGGAGCTACAAGGCAGGGACCCAAGAGATGTGGAATAGAGACCCCATCACCTGTGACTTCCTTTCTCAGCTGAAAAGAAAAAGAATAGAGAAATAGCTGGGTTTTAGCTGTGTGTCTAGATATGAAGCCACATTACATTTTTGAATGGCTCCACACAAGTTCTTCCAGTTTTCTCCAAGCCTGCAGGTTCCCCTGCCCCTGGACCACCAGTGGCCAGTTTTGTTGGTTTTGCATGGGTTAAATTTTGGTGAGGAGGGAAGAAGCCAGCCATGGGAATGCTATTTCTGCTAAAAGGAGCTGCTAAAAGCTTTCTTCATGCCTGGCAAAACCAATCACTGGCTGGCTCTGAGAACAGGACCATTGCTAAGCCAATTAGAAAAGCTGGAAACACTTTGATGACAACAGATTTAAGAGAGGAAAGAAACGTGGGAAGCTCTCTTTCTTTCTGCCCTCCGAGGGGTGGGGAGGGGGCACCGAACCCCTTCCCAGCAGGCCAGCTGTGGTGGTTTGGCATTTTAGAGATAAAAGCAGAAAACACCCACAGAAGTGATTTCTCTGAGAGAGGCTGCTGGGAGTTTCTCTCTGCTTGAGATCAGGCCAATGGCCGGCCAGTTCTGAGAACTGACAGCATTTTGCAGCACTGAAAAGTGAGATCACCTTTGTCAATAGCACCTTTTAAAAGCTCCAGCTGGGGAAGTTGTCTCTTTTTGTTTGCAGCCTGGAAAGGTATTGGAGCTGTGGTGTGGCTGGCCCCGCTCCCCGCGGCCTGTGTGGCCTGGGGGGGCTGGGCTGGAGCCCAGTGGCTCTGGGCTGGGGGGATGGAGACTGCGGGACTTCCCCCGGCCCCAGGCCAGGCCGGGCTCTGCTGTGGCCCCTCCCGGGAAGCCCTCCCAGTCCCATTCCAGTGGGGTGGCTGAAGCCCTCCCCAGGGGCACCCCGGCCCTAAGCTGGGCCGGGCCACGGCTGCTGACATCTCGCCCATCCCCGCCATGGCCTGCACAGACGGCTCCAAGCTGGAAACCGTCCCCTGCCTTCCAGGGGCTGCTGAGCTGAAATCCCACACCAGGAATGCCTGCCACACCTTGGGCCACATTTAACCCTTCCACTACACAGATGACACCTGCAGCCTTCATCCCCTCTCCAGAGAGCGCAAAGTGGGAGCGATCGACACGCAAAAGACAACATCAAACATCAAGGTCAGTACGAGGAAGAGTCAAGCCTCAGGTGGAAGGAGAATGAGGAGATGCTTTAATGAGCTGAAATAGTCTTTTGCTAGGGCCATGGAGATGGACAATAACGTCCTGAAAAATAACTCCTTTCATTAATGAAAGAGTATTGGGGAGAATGAAGGATTCAAAGTGTAAATCTGAGCAAAGGTATCCATTGATGAAGCCAAGCAGGTGCTGGAGTATCTGTGACCCCATGAGACGCGTGAACAGAGAGAGAGAGATGAGAGCTGATGAAGATCCTTTGTCCCCAGGGAGAGAAGAAGAAAACTTCTGTTCCCAGAGATGATCACCAAGACAGATGAAGAGAATAACTCTTGAATCCTTAAAATAATACCCCTTGAGTTCATGGCCCGTGAACACACCTCAGAGTGGTGTGGAAATGGTCGGAAGGCATGGAGGCAGAGTTTTGCCCTGGGTGGCTGCTATTCATAGAAAGGAAAAAGCACAAGAAAAGTCTTTTCTTGTGGACAACTCTCCATGGAATAACAAGAGAAAACTCCTCTCCCTACAGATACAGATAAAAAGGCTATCGTATAGTTGGTACTGCATTAACATCCCAAGTTTTGTCCCTACACTGTCAGTTGAGAAAGGAAAAAGTTGGCTGGGGAGAGAAAAGGTTTCTGGAGGTTTTATTCTGGTTTCTTATTTCTTATAGTCCTGTTAATAAAGTTTCTTTATTCCTTCTAACTTTTAAGCCTGGTTTGCCCTTCTCCTAATCCATATCTCACAGTGAGAAATGAGTAAGTGCCCTGGAGATTTCAGCCAGCGCTAAACCCACCACATTATTTAGTGCATTAGCCAAAAAACTCAAATTAGCGAATCTCAGCCACTGCACCAGGCTGAAGCTGAGGATCCCCAGCCAAGCTCAGAGGGAGGAGAACACAGCATTTGTGGGATCCTTTCCAGTCTGACTTGCTTTAGCTGGAGCCTGGGGGAGGAGAGAGCAGGAGAAGGGTTGGCTGAGTCCTCTCCCCTCTGCCTTGCCCTTCTCTGCTGGATCCTCAGTTCATCCTACACCCACCCCAAGACTCCATCCCCATCCTACTGGTGCTGACGGGATTAAAGGAGATAAAGAGAAGATAAAAAAGATAAAAAGGAGAGAAAAAGAGAAGTTTAAATGCAGTTTAAATATGAAAGAAATACACATGTTAGTGAGTGCTGAGAGTTCCAAGGGAGCTGAAGGGTTTGGGAAGGGCCAGGAGCCCGTGAAAGGCTCAGGAGCTGCTGCTGCCGGGAGGGAGGAAATGCACCAATGGCTCCCAGCAGAGTCTGTGCTTTGAGGCTCTTTCCCAAACAGCTGCAGGAGGGAAAGCAGCTGAGTTTGGAGGAAGAGTTTTCTGCGGAGGTTTCCTGTTTGGAGCTGTCACAAGCTTGAGCTGCTCAAGGGAAACGCGGCTCTGCTTCCAGCAGGGCCCAACTGCCCGGGAGCACAACTTGGTTCCCTGGCCCTGAGCCAACGGGCAGCAGCAGCTTCTGTTCCCTCCTGGCTCTTGTGTCATTTCCAGCAGCACAAGACACACCAAGAAAAGCTCCTCCAGAACATGCCATGAGAAACACAACCTGATTTCATGGCATGAAGGAGCTCTGACAGTCCCACGGGCTCAGGTTTGTTTGTCAGTGAACAGAGCAGGGAAAAGCACAGCCACATTCCCTGCACAGGGAATTCACAGGAGGAAAGTGCAGCGCTGGAGGATGTGCTTGGATACAACGTTCCCACGGCAGTTTTGGGGATAAAATTGTCAGCAGAGAGAAAAGAAAAAGTCCTACCAAGGGTGGGCTGGGGAGGGCTGGTGCTTCCCGGGAGGCTCCTGAAGCTCAACAGTGTGGAAGAGTGGCTAGCTAACATAGGTCGTGTTCCCATGCAGCAATTAGCTGAGAAAGAATTAAACAACAGTGGAGTGTAGTTGGTATGAGATGTTGCAATGTCAGAAAGACCTTACTGATAACTGTGAACTGAGAACAGGACACTGTGATCAGAAGAATGTGGATTCGGCACAGATGAACGACCACAAGAATGTGGAACTAGGTGGAGTTGTCCTTAAACGAAATACCCAATAATGAGCTTGCTTTTGCACTATGTGTGAGCCTAATTATTGATGTTATATAGGGAGTTTGGAATTGCCAATAAAGGAGACTTGCTGATCATTCATATTGAGTGCTGCTTGTCTCCCGCCGAACTCATCAAATGGCGCCCGAACAAATGAGACCCTTGGGACCTTTGGGACCTTTGGGACATTAAAAAGCGAAGGCCACGGGAGTCGGCGACAGGGGACGGGTCCTCCGCAGCAAGGACGGCGAAAAGCAACGGTGCCGCGCCCCAGGCGACCTCAGAGGAGAGTCCTGGCCGTAACGTGCTGCCAAACCTTGTAGGGCTGCAACAGCGCTGACGGTAAGATGGAAAGGCAAGCAGCACATGATTTATTTACCTGCTTTTTAGAAAAGCCACAGGTTAAGGGTTTTGATTTGTGCAAGGAGCTCCCTGGACTTCTTGCTTATGGGTATGCTCACGCCTTTGCCTCCCACTGCTGGGCAAACACTCCTGTCTATGCTGCCCATGGAAAGAGGGAGGGAGAGTCAGAGAGAAGGAAATAATGAGAAAGAAATTCCAGAGCAAACGCTGAAACAACAGAATCTGTTCAGTTACGGCAGGATGTGATATATCCTGAACTATTTGCTTCACTTTTGGAGTCACTCTTAACACTACAATCATATTTAAGTTCCAAGTTTACTACCCTAGAAGAAAAGAATCCAAATTTAGATTGGTTTCCACCCGAACCAGAGGGACATGGGGGAGCACTGAGGTGTGCGCAGAGAGCGGGGGCACCCCTGGGGCAGAAGCAGTGCAGAAAAAGTTCCAAGGCCACTCTGAACAATTACAGAAACAGCTGAGCAGAAACAGGTGGCTCAGACAGCTTCAAAAAGAGACAAAATAGCCAAAAAATCACAAACTATATGGTATCTAATTCAAACTTCATCACTGTAATTAGAAGTTGATAAGCTGGAATGGTCACCATTGTTAGCACCTGGCCGTGCGAGACTTTTTGTGTAACATCGCCTGCTTTTGTAAAAATTGTGCCCCTTTTTTCCTCTATCAGTGAACAAGAGAGATTGAGAGAAGTAACTGTGTGTGTTAATGTTAACTTTGTGAGGTTTTTGGGGTTTTTTTCTGCAAGAGCATGTGGAGAATGTGAAGAAAGATAACAGCAGCAGAGAGCAGCAGCAGGGCGGGCAGTCCACCCCCCCCTCCCTCTCTAAGAAAAAGCACTGGGATAGTACCCAGTTTGTTAAAAAGTCATGGTTCATGGGTTTTTAAAAACCATTTAGAGTTTTAGAGTTTAGAGTTAATTTTGTGTTTTAAGTAATTATGTAAGTAAGTATTAGTTGTAGTTTTTAGAGTTTTCCTGGAGAAATTATTGTGATTCTTTGAAAGTTTAAAAAGGCCCCTTTTCAAAAAAAAAGGTGTTTAAGGTGAATATTAACAGAAGTTACCTTGCAATATTTAGTTTTAAAACCTAAGGTTAAAATATGGTATAATTTACAGTTACTAAGAAAACCTTCCAATTGATGTTATCTACAAAAGAGATTTGTGGTTTAAATAAATTAATTAGTTAAGAGAACTTAACTGTACAAGACAAAGTTAAGTTAAAGTATATATTACCCATTTGCTTGTTTTTTCCACAATTCTAATAAGGTAATTTCAATGTGAGTCCTTTTGTTATATAAAACACATATAACTGCATATATACCAAATTGGATTTTAGATTTTAGTTTAAGAATTAGACTTAATGTTTCTGAAAAGTGCTACAAAAGCTGAATGGCAATTTGCCAAATCCTGTGTTGTTGTGGTTTTTCTCTAGAAATACTGCACTTTAAAATCCTAACCAATTTAAGCAAGGCAAATTCCTATTATGAATAAGTATTTTTAGTACCATTTGCAGTTATTGTAAGTTATTCTCAAAGCTAGATGACATAGAATTGTGATGTATTTGTTACATTTTTATAATCTTTATAGTGAATCCATGTTATTGTTATATTGTGTTTAAAAGGTATATATCAAATTATGTTTTTATTTAGTATAGATTAAGTGTTAATAGAATTAAGAAAAGTCAAGTTTTATTATGTTTAGGCTTGAATGTTTTTAAGTTAAGTTTTATAACTTAGATATTTTTTAAGGTTAAATTTTGTTATTTCCTTTTGTCATAAATAATTAGTGTTAGGTTTAGATATTGTTTAATTTAAATTGTTTTATGTCTTATTGGAGATACTTGTCTAAACTGCAAAGTATAGTTATTTTCCTAGAGAGATGAAGATAGCCACAACTGAAACAGCTGTGACAGAACACTGATGAACACCTGCTTGTGGATAGAAGGGAATGCAGTCTGTGACACCCTTGACTTCATCGGGAGTTCTATTGGTTGTTGCAATCTCTGCAGTTTTTGTTTGCCATAGTTTTCTTATTTTTCAGTGTTTCCAGAATTTTAAGAAGATGTACCATTGCTGAGGATCAGCTGCCATGGGAGAGGCTTCAGATTAAACCAACTGCTGCATGGTTTAATTGGTCTGGTACCTGAGGCTTCTGATCATTTGCTTTGTACAAATGCATTTTAACAGTTTGCTGAGCTGTAAGCATCTCCTAGCTGCTACTATTGAGAACCTTGTTTTAGAAATGAGTTAAGAGGCATCTTTCCAGTTTAAAGCCAGGCCCTGGCCAAGCCTTGACTTTACCTGGACAGAATGTTTGCCAGCAGATCCAGATGTTTTCTGTCCCAAATCAGTATTTGAGTCACTTTTTGACTCAGCAATTTGACCCTATTAATATGGCAGCTGGATCAATTTTGAAGTGGGCTTGGAGAATCATTTCCGGAGGTGGTGATCCAATCCTTCACTGATGATTTTTCGTTTCTGTTTGTTTGCTAACTATGGGATGCTGGTGCAGTGTTTTAGTAATTAATATTAGTTTTATATTACATATGTTATTAATAATGTTTATAATTTAATTCATTTTTTAACTGCTATAGGTTCTTACTAATTGTATATGGTTTTGTGTTAATGTTGATGTTTATAACTGAAGTACATCTCATTTTTATTTTTAAAAAAAAAAAATGGGGAAAATTGATGCCCTAAAAGCATTTGATTAGTGTAATTCATTAACTTCAAAGGAAGAAGTGTCTGTGTTTTGTTGACAGGTTCAAGAAGGTCACCTGTTCATCTGACCAGACTGTGTGTCTCTGAACACACGAGATCCAGTGAACAGAGAAGTCACCACACAGCCTTGGTACTCCAGACATGGATCAGAAGTGGAGCTGTCAGGACACAGTTGTGTCTGAACACTACACAGACAGTTGCCAACAGAAATTTTATGTTGTTATTATGATGTTGTGTCTCTACCAATTTTTCAGTTATCCTTTGTTTTAAGATTTAGAAGGATGTGAAGAACAACCTGAACATCAAAGCCCTCAGTCACCGATCAGCTGCCAGCTGACATCATGGGAGCAGTGAACGTTCCAAGACTGAATCGTGTTAAATCATAGTCTGTTTGTGAAGGAAATTCTGTAGAAGATCTAAGGAAAGTGTAGAGACTCCATCTAACTGTATATAAAGCAAATTGTAGTTGTGTGTTTACCCTTTCAGCAAATTGCTTCCACACTTAGACTACATATATACCAGAGCACATGTGTTAAAAGTAGTTAGATAATAGTTTAAGAGTTTAGCCTGTGTAGTAATTGTTATGTTAGTATAAAGTATAAGCATTTCCCCCTTCAAGAGGTAGTGTAAGCATCTTTGAAAGTCCATTTAACGTTAAAGTTTAGCTGTGAGTTTGCAAGTATGGTGTCATTTACATGGAACAAACTGCTTATGGTAATTGTGTTGTGTATAGTCCTGACCAACTGTCTGCTAACTAACATCCAAAAGTGACAGAACATATGGGTCACTCTGGCACACTGAACTGGCCAAAGGTCAATGTGTTTGAGCCTAGCCACACCTGGAGATCCTTTTCACACCTGTCTCATAGGAGACCCTGAATGGGATCCTCCAGCATTTAAAGGTTTAGTCAGTAATGAGACTCGACTGAATCAATTTGCAATGTTGCAAGAGTGCAATTGCACTGTTGGCTTCACATTAAGACAACTTGAAGCCTGCAGGCAAGCAAAAATTACCAAAGTTCTCAATGTTACCATGCAGCCCTCAGAAGAATTAGATTTGTTAGGTTCCACCAATACCTCAGGTGGATGGATAATGTTTGAACCCCCAACAAAAAGTCATTCCAACAAAGTAATGCAGCACTGGGCTGCAGACAACCCTATAGCTGATCTCGTTACTCACACTGAGAGTAAAGCCTTTATTAGTGGTGCAATCTCACAGAACAATTACCAAAGTGATTACCTAGTTCCATATTCCTAATCTGTGGAGATAGAGCATGGAATTAGATTCCTGCTAATCCACATAGAAAACCCTGTTATTTTGGGAAACTTACTTTGTTTCCATCCAAGCTTACATCAATTGTAGAATGTAGCTGATAAAATAAAAAACATCAGTCAAAGTGAAGCCTGAATGAATTAAAGCTTAGCAACTCTAAAAAGTCTCGCTTGTTAGACTAATAAAAAATTGAATTTAATATCCACAATGTTAAGTGAACTTTCAGCTGATGTGAGTAGTGTACGTCATGCAGTATTACAAAATCGAGCCACAATTGACTTTTTGCTCTTAGCACAAGGACATGGTTGTGGGGAGTTTGAAGGCATGTGCTGCTTGAATCTTACTGATCATTCAGTTTCCATCCATGGGCAACTGCAGCAGCTACAGGATGGGTTACATGCCCTGAAAGAAGATAGTGACCCCACTGGAAGTTGGTTCTCCAGCTGGGGCATCACTGGATGGTTGAGGTCTCTTGTGCTGGAGGGGGGACGGACTTTACTTATAATGTTAATTGGGATGCAAGTCTAAGTTGTGTGTTATCTTGGCTTCATGAAACTATAGAATGAGTCACATCCAAAGCCTGGTTTGTGCAAAAAGTGAAAGGGGGAATTGTTGCTATATTTTATATATTAGTAAAGGTCTGTCTGCACAAACCAGTCTTTGAAATAAGTCGTGATATTAAAGGCTAAAGTCCTTGAAACCCTCCTGCAGAAGAGAGAGTAAAGCAAAACAAAATCCTTGTGTACAGGAGAAAAAATGTAAACCTGTGTGTGTTAGCCAATAGTAACTTGCTCTGCCCGCAGGCCCTGTAGAACCCTATTAAAGGTGTGCTAAAGATAGAAATAAACGGCGTTCACGTTTACTTCTGTGAAGAGCGGTGAGTTGCTGGCGGTCCTCCAATAAAGTTCTACAAATGAAACATAACAAATGTCATTGGGGTGCAGAGGCATTGGTGAAATTGATGAAAAAAAAATTAATCTCGGTACGGATGCTAACAATGGCAAAATCAGTAATGTCAAAATGTGAAATCTGCTTAAAAAACAACTCAGTGACTAGACACAGGCATAGCTAGGGAAGATTAGGATAGGAACAGAATCAGGATGACACTTGGCAAGAAGCCTCTAGTAGAGTGAAATTTGGGTGGACCCTAGAGTCTTTGATTGGTCCTATAGCAAACTATCAGAAGAGAGAAATGTTGTACAAACTTACAGGTCCGGTAGATAAATTAGCAAGAGTGACCTGAGAAAGATTTAAAGAACTAAACGTACAATTACAATTTACTACTCCTGAAAGAGCATGGAGTGTGTGAGTTTTTTAAAGGGATGGATTGATCATTGCTGCATCCACACCGCAAATGTAACTGCACATGTAGAATATGACATCAATCAATTGCAACAAATAGAGCACGGAGCACAGGAAGAGCAAAAGGATTTGTCTACAAGTTGGTTAGGCAAAATCTTCAAAGGGTTAGGGTGGAATGTGAGTTCATGGATTAAATCTATCATTGAGAGTGTGATCATCTTACTAACTGTATTCTTAGCAATTTGGTTAGTTGACAGCATCTTCAAGGGAGAAATACAGAAGAAAATGTCCTGGAACCAGAAAATAATAAAGGCACTGATGTGAGATCCTCACCCACCATCTTCTGGTTCTCCAGTTCATGACAACATCCAGGACAACGCTTACATCAATCAAGGATTCGAAGAACATCAAGTATAAACTCAGAAACAAAGGACTGTATCAAGTGAAAACATTTGCACTTATAGTGAACTGAAAATGCTTTCAAAGGGGGGAATGATAGTAAAAGGCTTTGAAATCATAGAAAATTTGGGGACTTAGAAAGAAAGTTAGGTTTGGCAAGCCTGGGAAAAGTAGGCCCTGGGAAATGTTAGGCCTTGTGCTTGCTAAAGATCAGGTGAAACTGCACCTGTGTAGTCAGTAGATGATAAATGATACAATTGTTAGATGTAATTAGATATAATTATTGTTTAAAGAACATGAGGAACAATGTTAGGGGGCTGGGGGGGATCACGAGAAATCCATGCTTGGGTAACATCAATGTATACAATAGAACAATGTAAGTTTAACAATTAATATGTAAGTTATATAATGATAGAGTACAAAAACATGTTCAACTCAAAACCAAGTCGGGTCAGATTTGGGTATGTGTACCCATAAATCCCAAATCTCTACAATAAAGCACCTTCATATAATCATTCCGTGATTGTCTGTGTTCTTGAACGATAACAATTTCATCAGATTTTACTGGAATTTTGTGGGATTTTCTGTAAAATTTTGTGGGATATTGGGGAGATTTATGGAATTTTGTGGAAATTTTTCTGGAATCTTGTGTATTTTTTTAGAATTTTGTGCAACTTTGTGGTGATTTTGTGGGATGTTTCAGGAATTTGGTGACATTTTTAAGAATTTTGTGGAATTTTTGTGGAATTTGGTCAGGTTTTGAGAAGTTTTAAAGAATTTTGTGGGAGTTTTCTGCCATTTTATGGAATTTTTCTGGAATGTTGTGGGATATTGATAAGAACTGAAAAATGTTGAAGGATATATCTGGAATTGTGTGGAAATTGGAGGAGATTTTATGGGATGTTTCTGGAATTTGGTGACAAGTTTAAGAATTTTGTGGAATTTTTGTGGAAATTTTTGGAATTTTGAGGATACTTGAAGAATTTTGTGGGATTTTTCTTAGATTGTGCGGAAATTTGTGGAGATTTTGTGGGATGTTTCTGGAATTTGGTAGGGTTTTGAGAAGTTTTAGGGAATTTTGTGGGAGTTTTCTGCCATTTTGTGGGATTGTTCCTTAAATTTTGTGGGCTGTTTCTGGAATTACGTGGGGGTTTTGTGGAATTTTGAGGGATATTGAGGAGACTTGAAGAATTTTGAGTCAATTATCTTAGATTCTGTGGAACTTGGTAAAGATTTTGTGGGATATTTCAAATATTTGATATGGTTTTGAGAAGATTTAAGGATTTTTTTGTGACTTTTCTGCAATTTTGTGGGATTTGGCTGCAATTTTGTGGGATTTTTTCTGAATGTTGTGGGATTTTTCTGGAATTTTGAGGGATGTTGATGAGACTTGAAGAATTTTGAAGGATATTTCTGGAATTGTGTGGAAATTGGAGGAGATTTTATGGGATGTTTCTGGAATTTGGTGACATTTTTAAGAATTTTGTGGAATTTTTGTGGAATTTTGTGGAATTATGAGGAGACTTGAAGAATTATTTTGATTTTTCTTAGATTGTGTGGAAATTTGTGGAGATTTTGTGGGATTGTTCCTTGAATTTTTTTGTGTATAGAGACGATTTAGGGAATTTTGTGGAAGTTTATTGCCATTTTGTTGGATTGTTCCTTAAATTTTATGGGATATTTCTGGAATTACATGGGGGTTTTGTGGAATTTTGAGGGATATTGATGAGACTTGAAGAATTTTGAAGGATATTTGTGGAATTTTGTGGGAATTGGAGGTGATTTTTTGGGATGTTTCTGGAATTTGGTGACATTTTTAAGAATTTTGTGGAATTTTTGTGGAATTTTTTGGGATTCTGAGGAGACTTGAAGAATTTTGTGGAATTTTCTTAGATTGTGTGGAAATTTGTGGAGATTTTGTGGGATGTTTCTGGAATCTGGTAGGGTTTTGAGAAGGTGTAGGGAATTTGGTGGGAGTTTTCTGCCATTTTATGGGGTTTTCCTTTAATTTTGTGGGATATTGAGGAGATTTTGTGGGATGTTTCAGGAATTTGGTGACATTTTTAAGAATTTTGTGGAATTTTTGTGGAATTCTGTAAGATTCTGAGGAGACTTGAAGAATTTTGTGGGATCTTCTCAGATTGTGTGGAAATTTGTGGAGATTTTGTGGGATGTTTCAGGAATTTGGTAGGGTTTTGAGAAGTTTTAGGGAATTTGGTGGGACTTTTCTGCCATTTTGTGGGATTGTTCCTTAAATTTTGTGGGCTGTTTCTGGAATTACGTGTGGGTTTTGTGGAATTTTGAGAGATATTGAGGAGACAAGAAGAATTTTGAGTCAATTATCTTAGATTCTGTGGAATTTGGTAAATATTTTGTGGGATATTTCAAATATTTGATATGGTTTTGAGAAGATTTAAGGATATTTTTGTGACTTTTCTGCAATTTTGCGGGATTTGGCTGCAATTTTGTGGGATTTTTTCTGAATGTTGTGGGATTTTTCTGGAATGTTGTGGGATATTGATGAGACTTGAAGAATTTTGAAGGATATTTCTGGAATTGTGTGGAAATTGGAGGAGATTTTGTGGGATGTTTCTGGAATTTGGTGACAAGTTTAAGAATTTTGTGGAATTTTTGTGGAATTTTGTGGGGTATTGAGGAGAGTTGAAGAATTTTGTGGGATTTTTCTTAGATTGTGTGGAAATTTTTGGAGATTTCCTGAGATGTCTCTGGAATTTGGTAAGGTTTTGAGAAGTTTTAGGGAATTTTGTGGGAGTTTTCTGCCATTCTATGGGATTTTTGCATCTATTTTGTGGGATGTTTCTGGAATTACGTGTGGGTTTTGTGGAATTTTGAGGGATATTGAGGAGACTTGAAGAATTTTCAAGGATATTTCTGGAATTTTGAGGAAATCGGAGGAAATTTTTTGGGATGTTTCTGGAATTTGGTAACATTTTTAAGAATTTTGTAGACTTTTGGTGGAATTTTTGTGGAATTTTGTAAGATTCTGAGGAGACTTGAAGAATTTTGTGGGATCTTCTCAGATTGTGTGGAAATTTGTGGAGATTTTGTGGGATGTTTCAGGAATTTGGTAGAGTTTTGTGAAGTTTTAGGGAATTTGGTGGGAGTTTTCTGCCATTTTGTGGGATTGTTCCTTAAATTTTGTGGGCTGTTTCTGGAATTACGTGGGGGTTTTGTGGAATTTTGAGGGATATTGAGGAGACAAGAAGAATTTTGAGTCAATTATCTTAGATTCTGTGGAACTTGGTAAATATTTTGTGGGATATTTCAAATATTTGATATGGTTTTGAGAAGATTTAAGGATTTTTTTGGTGACTTTTCTGCAATTTTGTGGGATTTGGCTGCAATTTTGTGGGATTCTTTCTGAATGTTGTGGGATTTTTCGGGAATGTTGTGGGATATTGATGAGACTTGAAGAATTTTGAAGGATGTTTCTGGAATTGTGTGGAAATTGGAGGAGATTTTATGGGATGTTTCTGGAATTTGGTGACATTTTTAAGAATTTTGTGGAATTTTTGTGGAATTTTGTGGAATTATGAGGAGACTTGAAGAATTATTTTGATTTTTCTTAGATTGTGTGGAAATTTGTGGAGATTTTGTGGGATTGTTCCTTGAATTTTTTTGTGTATAGAGACGATTTAGGGAATTGTGTGGAAGTTTATTGCCATTTTGTTGGATTGTTCCTTAAATTTTGTGGGATATTTCTGGAATTACATGGGGGTTTTGTGGAATTTTGAGGGATATTGATGAGACTTGAAGAATTTTGAAGGATATTTGTGGAATTTTGTGGGAATTGGAGGTGATTTTTTGGGATGTTTCTGGAATTTGGTGACATTTTTAAGAATTTTGTGGAATTTTTGTGGAATTTTTTGGGATTCTGAGGAGACTTGAAGAATTTTGTGGAATTTTCTTAGATTGTGTGGAAATTTGTGGAGATTTTGTGGGATGTTTCTGGAATCTGGTAGGGTTTTGAGAAGGTGTAGGGAATTTGGTGGGAGTTTTCTGCCATTTTATGGGGTTTTCCTTTAATTTTGTGGGATATTGAGGAGATTTTGTGGGATGTTTCAGGAATTTGGTGACATTTTTAAGAATTTTGTGGAATTTTTGTGGAATTCTGTAAGATTCTGAGGAGACTTGAAGAATTTTGTGGGATCTTCTCAGATTGTGTGGAAATTTGTGGAGATTTTGTGGGATGTTTCAGGAATTTGGTAGGGTTTTGAGAAGTTTTAGGGAATTTGGTGGGACTTTTCTGCCATTTTGTGGGATTGTTCCTTAAATTTTGTGGGCTGTTTCTGGAATTACGTGTGGGTTTTGTGGAATTTTGAGAGATATTGAGGAGACAAGAAGAATTTTGAGTCAATTATCTTAGATTCTGTGGAATTTGGTAAATATTTTGTGGGATATTTCAAATATTTGATATGGTTTTGAGAAGATTTAAGGATATTTTTGTGACTTTTCTGCAATTTTGCGGGATTTGGCTGCAATTTTGTGGGATTTTTTCTGAATGTTGTGGGATTTTTCTGGAATGTTGTGGGATATTGATGAGACTTGAAGAATTTTGAAGGATATTTCTGGAATTGTGTGGAAATTGGAGGAGATTTTGTGGGATGTTTCTGGAATTTGGTGACAAGTTTAAGAATTTTGTGGAATTTTTGTGGAATTTTGTGGGGTATTGAGGAGAGTTGAAGAATTTTGTGGGATTTTTCTTAGATTGTGTGGAAATTTTTGGAGATTTCCTGAGATGTCTCTGGAATTTGGTAAGGTTTTGAGAAGTTTTAGGGAATTTTGTGGGAGTTTTCTGCCATTTTATGGGATTTTTGCATCTATTTTGTGGGATGTTTCTGGAATTACGTGTGGGTTTTGTGGAATTTTGAGGGATATTGAGGAGACTTGAAGAATTTTCAAGGATATTTCTGGAATTTTGAGGAAATCGGAGGAAATTTTTTGGGATGTTTCTGGAATTTGGTAACATTTTTAAGAATTTTGTAGACTTTTGGTGGAATTTTTGTGGAATTTTGTAAGATTCTGAGGAGACTTGAAGAATTTTGTGGGATCTTCTCAGATTGTGTGGAAATTTGTGGAGATTTTGTGGGATGTTTCAGGAATTTGGTAGAGTTTTGTGAAGTTTTAGGGAATTTGGTGGGAGTTTTCTGCCATTTTGTGGGATTGTTCCTTAAATTTTGTGGGCTGTTTCTGGAATTACGTGGGGGTTTTGTGGAATTTTGAGGGATATTGAGGAGACAAGAAGAATTTTGAGTCAATTATCTTAGATTCTGTGGAACTTGGTAAAGATTTTGTGGGATATTTCAAATATTTGATATGGTTTTGAGAAGATTTAAGGATTTTTTTGGTGACTTTTCTGCAATTTTGTGGGATTTGGCTGCAATTTTGTGGGATTCTTTCTGAATGTTGTGGGATTTTTCGGGAATGTTGTGGGATATTGATGAGACTTGAAGAATTTTGAAGGATGTTTCTGGAATTGTGTGGAAATTGGAGGAGGTTTTGTGGGATGTTTCTGGAATTTGGTGACAAGTTTAAAAATTCTGTGGAATTTTTGTGGAATTTTGTGGAATTATGAGGAGACTTGAAGAATTTTTTTGCATTTTTCTTAGATTGTGTGGAAATTTGTGGAGATTTTGTGGGATGTTTCTGGAATTTGTTCGTGTATAGAGACAATTTAGGGAATTTTGTGGAAGTTTATTGCCATTTTGTTGGCTTGTTCCTTAAATTTTGTTGGACATTTCTGGAATTACGTGGGGGTTTTGAGGAATTTTGAGGGATGTTGATGAGACTTGAAGAATTTTGTGGGATTTTTCTGGAAATTTGTGGAAATTTGTGGAGATTTTGTGGGACGTTTCTGGAATTTGGTGACATTTTAAAGAATTTTCTGGAATTTTTGTGGAATTTTTTGGGATTCTGAGGAGACTTGAAGAATTTTGTGGAATTTTCTTAGATTGTGTGGAAATTTGTGGAGATTTTGTGGGATGTTTCAGGAATTTGTTGACATTTTGAGAAGATGTAGGGAATTTGGTGGGAGTTCTCTGCCATTTTCTGGGATTTTTCTGGAATGTTGTGGGATATTGATGAGACTTGAAGAATTTTGAAAAATATTTCTGGAATTGTGTGCAAATTGGAGGAGATTTTGTGGGATGTTTCTGGAATTTGGTGACAAGTTTAAGAATTTTGTGGAATTTTTGTGGAATTTTGTGGAATTATGAGGAGAGTTGAAGAATTTTGAAGGATATTTGTGGAATTTTGTGGGAATTTGAGGTGATTTTTTGGAATGTTTCTAGAATTTGGTGACATTTTTAAGAATTTTTAAGAATTTTTATGGAATTTTGTGGGGTATTGAGAAGACCTGAAGAATTTTGTGGTATTTTCTTAGATTGTGTGGAAATTTGTGGAGATTTTGTGGAATGTTTCTGGAATTTGGTAGGGTTTTGAGAAGGTGTAGGGAATTTTGTGGGAGTTTTCTGCCATTTTATGGGATTTTTCTGGAGTGTTGTGGGATATTGATGAGAATTGAAGAATTTTGAAGGACATTTCTGGAATTGTGTGGAAATTGATGGAGATTTTGTGGGATGTTTCTGGAATTTGGTCGAGTTTAGAGATTATTTAGGGAATTTTGTGGGAGTTGTCTGCCATTTTATGGGGTTTTCTTTTAATTTTGTTGGATATGGAGGAGATTTTGTGGGATGTTTCAGGAATTTCGTGACATTCTTAAGAATTTTGTGGAATTTTTGTGGAATTTTTTGGGATTCTGAGGAGACTTGAAGAATTTTGTGGGAATTTTCTTAGATTGTGTGGAAATTTGTGGAGATTTTGTGGGATGTTTCAGGAATTTGGTAGGGTTTTGAGAAGTTTTAGGGAATTTGGTGGGAGTTTTCTGCCATTTTGTGGGATTGTTCCTTAAATTTTGTGGGATATTTCTGGAATTACGTGTGGGTTTTGTGGAATTTTGAGGGATATTGAGGAGACAAGAAGAATTTTGAGTCAATTATCTTAGATTCTGTGGAACTTGGTAAAGATTTTGTGGGATATTTCAAATATTTGATATGGTTTTGAGAAGATTTAAGGATTTTTTTGTGACTTTTCTGCAATTTTGTGGGATTTGGCTGCAATTTTGTGGGATTTTTTCTGAATGTTGTGAAATTTTTCGGGAATGTTGTGGGATATTGATGAGACTTGAAGAATTTTGAAGGACTTTTCTAGAATTGTGTGGAAATTGATGGAGATTTTGTGGGATGTTTCTGGAATTTGGTGACAAGTTTAAGAATTTTGTGGAATTTTTGTGGAATTTTGTGGAATTATGAGGAGAGTTGAAGAATTTTGTAGGATATTTGTGGAATTTTGTGGGAATTTGAGGTGATTTTTTGGGATATTTCTGGAATTTGGTGACATTTTTAAGAATTTTGTGGAATTTTTGTGGAATTTTGTGGGATTCTGAGGAGACTTGAAGAATTTTGTGGGATTTTTCTTAGATTGTGTGGAAATTTGTGGAGATTTTGTGGGATGTTTCTGGAATTTGTTCGGGTATAGAGACAATTTTTAGGGAATTTTGTGGAAGTTTATTGCCATTTTCTTGGATTGTTCCTTAAATTTTGTGGGATATTTCTGGAATTACGTGGAGGTTTTGTGGAATTTTGAGGGATGTTGATGAGACTTGAAGAATTTTGTGGGATTTTTCTGGAAATTTGTGGAAATTGGAGGAGATTTTGTGGGATGTTTCTGGAATTTGGTGACATTTTTAAGAATTTAGTGGAATTTTTGTGGAATTTTGTGGGGTATTGAGGAGAGTTGAAGAATTTTGTGGGGTTTTTCTTAGATTGTGTGGAAATTTGTGGAGATTTTGTGGGATATTTCAGGAATTTGGTAGAGTTTTGAGAAGTTTTAGGGAATTTGGTGGGAGTTTTCTGCCATTTTATGGGATTTTTCTGGAGTGTTGTGGGATATTGATGAAAATTGAAGAATTTTGAAGGACATTTCTGGAATTGCGTGGAAATTGGAGGAGATTTTATGGGATGTTTCTGGAATTTGGTGACAAGTTTAAGAATTTTGTGGAATTTTTGTGGAATTTTGTGGAATTATGAGGAGAGTTGAAGAATTTTGAAGGATATTTGTGGAATTTTGTGGGAATTTGAGGTGATTTTTTGGGATGTTTCTGGAATTTGGTGACATTTTTAAGAATTTTGTGGAATTTTTGTGGAATTTTGTGGGATATTGATGAGACTTGAAGAATTTTGTGGAATTTTCTTAGATTGTGTGAAAATCTGTGGAGATTTTGCGGGATGTTTCTGGAATCTGGTAGGGTTTTGGGAAGATGTAGGGAATTTGGTGGGAGTTTTCTGCCATTTTATGGGATTTTTCTGGAATGTTGTGGGATATTGATAAGAATTGAAAAATGTTGAAGGATATTTCTGGAATTGTGTGGAAATTTGTGGAGATTTTGTGGGATGTTTCTGGAATTTGGTGACAAGTTTAAGAATTTTGTGGAATTTTTGTGGAATTTTGTGGGGTATTGAGGAGAGTTGAAGAATTTTGTGGGGTTTTTCTTAGATTGTGTGGAAATTTGTGGAGATTTTGTGGGATGTTTCAGGAATTTGGTAGAGTTTTGAGAAGTTTTAGGGAATTTGGTGGGAGTTTTCTGCCATTTTATGGGATTTTTCTGGAGTGTTGTGGGATATTGATGAGAATTGAAGAATTTTGAAGGACATTTCTGGAATTGTGTGGAAATTGATGGATATTTTGTGGGATGTTTCTGGAATTTGGTCGAGTTTAGAGATTATTTAGGGAATTTTGTGGGAGTATTCTGCAATTTTATGGGGTTTTCTTTTAATTTTGTGGGATATGGAGGAGATTTTGTGGGATGTTTCTGGAATTTGGTGACATTTTTAAGAATTTTGTGGAATTTTTGTGGAATTTTGTGGGATTCTGAGGAGACTTGAAGAATTTTGTGGAATTTTCTTAGATTGTGTGGAAATTTGCGGAGATTTTGTGGGATGTTTCAGGAATTTGGTAGAGTTTTGAGAAGTTTTTGGGAATTTGGTGGGAGTTTTCTGTCATTTTGTTGGATTGTTCCTTAAATTTTGTGGGATATTTCTGGAATTACGTGGGGGTTTTGTGGAATTTTGAGGGATATTGAGGAGACAAGAAGAATTTTGAGTCAATTATCTTAGATTCTGTGGAACTTGGTAAAGATTTTGTGGGATATTTCAAATATTTGATATGGTTCTGAGAAGATTTAAGGATTTTTTTTGCGACTTTTCTGCAATTTTGTGGGATTTGGCTGCAATTTTGTGGTATTTTTTCTGAATGTTGTGAAATTTTTCGGGAATGTTGTGGGATATTGATGAGACTTGAAGAATTTTGAAGGATATTTCTGGAATTGTGTGGAAATTGGAGGAGATTTTGTGGGATGTTTCAGGAATTTGGTGACAAGTTTAAGAATTTTGTGGAATTTTTGTGGAATTTTGTGGAATTATGAGGAGAGTTGAAGAATTTTGAAGGATATTTGTGGAATTTTGTGGGAATTTGAGGTGATTTTTTGAGATGTTTCTGGAATTTGGTGACATTTTAAAGAATTTTGTGGAATTTTTGTGGAATTTTGTGGGATTCTGAGGAGACTTGAAGAATTTTGTGGAATTTTCTTAGATTGTGTGGAAATTTGTGGAGATTTTGCGTGATGTTTCTGGAATCTGGTAGGGTTTTGGGAAGATGTAGGGAATTTTGTGGGAGTTTTCTGCCATTCTATGGGATTTTTCTGGAATGTTGTGGGATATTGATAAGAATTGAAAAATGTTGAAGGATATTTCTGGAATTGTGTGGAAATTTGTGGAGATTTTGTGGGATGTTTCTGGAATTTGGTGACAAGTTTAAGAATTTTGTAGACTTTTTGTGGAATTTTGTGGGGTATTGAGGAGAGTTGAAGAATTTTGTGGGGTTTTTCTTAGATTGTGTGGAAATTTGTGGAGATTTTGTGGGATGTTTCAGGAATTTGGTAGAGTTTTGAGAAGTTTTAGGGAATTTGGTGGGAGTTTTCTGCCATTTTATGGGATTTTTCTGGCGTGTTGTGGGATATTGATGAGAATTGAAGAATTTTGAAGGACATTTCTGGAATTGTGTGGAAATTTGTGGAGATTTTGTGGGATGTTTCTGGAATTTGGTCGAGTTTAGAGATTATTTAGGGAATTTTGTGGGAGTTGTCTGCCATTTTATGGGGTTTTCTTTTAATTTTGTGGGATATGGAGGAGATTTTGTGGGATGTTTCTGGAATTTGGTGACATTTTTAAGAATTTTGTGGAATTTTTGTGGAATTTTGTGGGATTCTGAGGAGACTTGAAGAATTTTGTGGAATTTTCTTAGATTGTGTGGAAATTTGTGGAGATTTTGTGGGATGTTTCAGGAATTTGGTAGAGTTTTGAGAAGTTTTAGGGAATTTGGTGGGAGTTTTCTGTCATTTTGTTGGATTGTTCCTTAAATTTTGTGGGATATTTCTGGAATTACGTGTGGGTTTTGTGGAATTTTGAGGGATATTGAGGAGACAAGAAGAATTTTGAGTCAATTATCTTAGATTCTGTGGAACTTGGTAAAGATTTTGTGGGATATTTCAAATATTTGATATGGTTTTGAGAAGATTTAAGGATTTTTTTGCGACTTTTCTGCAATTTTGTGGGATTTGGCTGCAATTTTGTGGGATTTTTTCTGAATGTTGTGAAATTTTTCGGGAATGTTGTGGGATATTGATGAGACTTGAAGAATTTTGAAGGATATTTCTGGAATTGTGTGGAAATTAGTGGAGGTTTTGTGGGATGTTTCTGGAATTTGGTGACAAGTTTAAGAATTTTGTGGAATTTTTGTGGAATTTTGTGGGGTATTGAGGAGAGTTGAAGAATTTTGTGGGGTTTTTCTTAGATTGTGTGGAAATTTGTGGAGATTTTGTGGGATGTTTCAGGAATTTGGTAGAGTTTTGAGAAGTTTTAGGGAATTTGGTGGGAGTTTTCTGCCATTTTATGGGATTTTTCTGGAGTGTTGTGGGATATTGATGAGAATTGAAGAATTTTGAAGGACATTTCTGGAATTGTGTGGAAATTGATGGAGATTTTGTGGGATGTTTCTGGAATTTGGTCGAGTTTAGAGATTATTTAGGGAATTTTGTGGGAGTTGTCTGCCATTTTATGGGGTTTTCTTTTAATTTTGTTGGATATGGAGGAGATTTTGTGGGATGTTTCAGGAATTTCGTGACATTTTTAAGAAATTTGTGGAATTTTTGTGGAATTTTGTAAGATTCTGGCGAGACTTGAAGAATTTTGTGGGATCTTCTCAGATTGTGTGGAAATTTGTGGAGATTTTGTGGGATGTTTCAGGAATTTGGTAGGGTTTTGAGAAGTTTTAGGGAATTTGGTGGGAGTTTTCTGCCATTTTGTGGGATTGTTCCTTAAATTTTGTGATATATTTCTGGAATTACGTGTGGGTTTTGTGGAATTTTGAGGGATAATGAGGGGACAAGAAGAATTTTGAGTCAATTATCTTAGATTCTGTGGAACTTGGTAAAGATTTTGTGGGATATTTCAAATATTTGATATGGTTTTGAGAAGATTTAAGGATTTTTTTGTGACATTTCTGCAATTTTGTGGGATTTGGCTGCAATTTTGTGGGATTTTTTCTGAATGTTGTGAAATTTTTCGGGAATGTTGTGGGATATTGATGAGACTTGAAGAATTTTGAAGGATATTTCTGGAATTGTGTGGAAATTGGAGGAGATTTTGTAGGATGTTTCTGGAATTTGGTGACAAGTTTAAGAATTTTGTGGAATTTTTGTGGAATTTTGTGGAATTATGAGGAGAGTTGAAGAATTTTGAAGGATATTTGTGGAATTGTTTGGAAATTGGAGGTGGTTTTGTGGGATGTTTCTGGAATCTGGTAGGGTTTTGGGAAGATGTAGGGAATTTTGTGGGAGTTTTCTGCCATTTTATGGGATTTTTCTGGAATGTTGTGGGATATTGATAAGAATTGAAAAATGTTGAAGGATATTTCTGGAATTGTGTGGAAATTTGTGGAGATTTTGTGGGATGTTTCTGGAATTTGGTGACAAGTTTAAGAATTTTGTGGAATTTTTGTGGAATTTTGTGGGGTATTGAGGAGAGTTGAAGAATTTTGTGGGGTTTTTCTTAGATTGTGTGGAAATTTGTGGAGATTTTGTGGGATGTTTCAGGAATTTGGTAGAGTTTTGAGAAGTTTTAGGGAATTTGGTGGGAGTTTTCTGCCATTCTATGGGATTTTTCTGGAGTGTTGTGGGATATTGATGAGAATTGAAGAATTTTGAAGGACATTTCTGGAATTGTGTGGAAATTGATGGGGATTTTGTGGGATGTTTCTGGAATTTGGTCGAGTTTAGAGATTATTTAGGGAATTTTGGGGGAGTTGTCTGCCATTTTATGGGGTTTTCTTTTAATTTTGTTGGATATGGAGGAGATTTTGTGGGATGTTTCAGGAATTTCGTGACATTTTTAAGAATTTTGTGGAATTTTTGTGGAATTTTGTAAGATTCTGAGGAGACTTGAAGAATTTTGTGGGAATTTTCTTAGATTGTGTGGAAATTTGTGGAGATTTTGTGGGATGTTTCAGGAATTTGGTAGGGTTTTGAGAAGTTTTAGGGAATTTGGTGGGAGTTTTCTGCCATTTTGTGGGATTGTTCCTTAAATTTTGTGGGATATTTCTGGAATTACGTGTGGGTTTTGTGGAATTTTGAGGGATATTGAGGAGACAAGAAGAATTTTGAGTCAATTATCTTAGATTCTGTGGAACTTGGTAAAGATTTTGTGGGATATTTCAAATATTTGATATGGTTTTGAGAAGATTTAAGGATTTTTTTGTGACTTTTCTGCAATTTTGTGGGATTTGGCTGCAATTTTGTGGGATTTTTTCTGAATGTTGTGAAATTTTTCGGGAATGTTGTGGGATATTGATGAGACTTGAAGAATTTTGAAGGATATTTCTGGAATTGTGTGGAAATTGGAGGAGATTTTATGGGATGTTTCTGGAATTTGGTGACATTTTTAAGAATTTTGTGGAATTTTTGTGGAATTTTGTAAGATTCTGAGGAGAGTTGAAGAATTTTGTGGAATTTTCTTAGATTGTGTGGAAATTTGTGGAGATTTTGCGTGATGTTTCTGGAATCTGGTAGGGTTTTGGGAAGATGTAGGGAATTTTGTGGGAGTTTTCTGCCATTCTATGGGATTTTTCTGGAATGTTGTGGGATATTGATAAGAATTGAAAAATGTTGAAGGATATTTCTGGAATTTTGTGGAAATTTGTGGAGATTTTGTGGGATGTTTCTGGAATTTGGTGACAAGTTTAAGAATTTTGTAGACTTTTTGTGGAATTTTGTGGGGTATTGAGGAGAGTTGAAGAATTTTGTGGGGTTTTTCTTAGATTGTGTGGAAATTTGCGGAGATTTTGTGGGATGTTTCTGGAATTTGTTCGGGTATAGAGACAATTTTTAGGGAATTTTGTGGAAGTTTATTGCCATTTTCTTGGATTGTTCCTTAAATTTTGTGGGATATTTCTGGAATTACGTGGAGGTTTTGTGGAATTTTGAGGGATGTTGATGAGACTTGAAGAATTTTGTGGGATTTTTCTGGAAATTTGTGGAAATTGGAGGAGATTTTGTGGGATGTTTCTGGAATTTGGTGACATTTTTAAGAATTTAGTGGAATTTTTGTGGAATTTTGTGGGGTATTGAGGAGAGTTGAAGAATTTTGTGGGGTTTTTCTTAGATTGTGTGGAAATTTGTGGAGATTTTGTGGGATATTTCAGGAATTTGGTAGAGTTTTGAGAAGTTTTAGGGAATTTGGTGGGAGTTTTCTGCCATTTTATGGGATTTTTCTGGAGTGTTGTGGGATATTGATGAAAATTGAAGAATTTTGAAGGACATTTCTGGAATTGCGTGGAAATTGGAGGAGATTTTATGGGATGTTTCTGGAATTTGGTGACAAGTTTAAGAATTTTGTGGAATTTTTGTGGAATTTTGTGGAATTATGAGGAGAGTTGAAGAATTTTGAAGGATATTTGTGGAATTTTGTGGGAATTTGAGGTGATTTTTTGGGATGTTTCTGGAATTTGGTGACATTTTTAAGAATTTTGTGGAATTTTTGTGGAATTTTGTGGGATATTGATGAGACTTGAAGAATTTTGTGGAATTTTCTTAGATTGTGTGAAAATCTGTGGAGATTTTGCGGGATGTTTCTGGAATCTGGTAGGGTTTTGGGAAGATGTAGGGAATTTGGTGGGAGTTTTCTGCCATTTTATGGGATTTTTCTGGAATGTTGTGGGATATTGATAAGAATTGAAAAATGTTGAAGGATATTTCTGGAATTGTGTGGAAATTTGTGGAGATTTTGTGGGATGTTTCTGGAATTTGGTGACAAGTTTAAGAATTTTGTGGAATTTTTGTGGAATTTTGTGGGGTATTGAGGAGAGTTGAAGAATTTTGTGGGGTTTTTCTTAGATTGTGTGGAAATTTGTGGAGATTTTGTGGGATGTTTCAGGAATTTGGTAGAGTTTTGAGAAGTTTTAGGGAATTTGGTGGGAGTTTTCTGCCATTTTATGGGATTTTTCTGGAGTGTTGTGGGATATTGATGAGAATTGAAGAATTTTGAAGGACATTTCTGGAATTGTGTGGAAATTGATGGATATTTTGTGGGATGTTTCTGGAATTTGGTCGAGTTTAGAGATTATTTAGGGAATTTTGTGGGAGTATTCTGCAATTTTATGGGGTTTTCTTTTAATTTTGTGGGATATGGAGGAGATTTTGTGGGATGTTTCTGGAATTTGGTGACATTTTTAAGAATTTTGTGGAATTTTTGTGGAATTTTGTGGGATTCTGAGGAGACTTGAAGAATTTTGTGGAATTTTCTTAGATTGTGTGGAAATTTGCGGAGATTTTGTGGGATGTTTCAGGAATTTGGTAGAGTTTTGAGAAGTTTTTGGGAATTTGGTGGGAGTTTTCTGTCATTTTGTTGGATTGTTCCTTAAATTTTGTGGGATATTTCTGGAATTACGTGGGGGTTTTGTGGAATTTTGAGGGATATTGAGGAGACAAGAAGAATTTTGAGTCAATTATCTTAGATTCTGTGGAACTTGGTAAAGATTTTGTGGGATATTTCAAATATTTGATATGGTTCTGAGAAGATTTAAGGATTTTTTTTGCGACTTTTCTGCAATTTTGTGGGATTTGGCTGCAATTTTGTGGTATTTTTTCTGAATGTTGTGAAATTTTTCGGGAATGTTGTGGGATATTGATGAGACTTGAAGAATTTTGAAGGATATTTCTGGAATTGTGTGGAAATTGGAGGAGATTTTGTGGGATGTTTCAGGAATTTGGTGACAAGTTTAAGAATTTTGTGGAATTTTTGTGGAATTTTGTGGAATTATGAGGAGAGTTGAAGAATTTTGAAGGATATTTGTGGAATTTTGTGGGAATTTGAGGTGATTTTTTGAGATGTTTCTGGAATTTGGTGACATTTTAAAGAATTTTGTGGAATTTTTGTGGAATTTTGTGGGATTCTGAGGAGACTTGAAGAATTTTGTGGAATTTTCTTAGATTGTGTGGAAATTTGTGGAGATTTTGCGTGATGTTTCTGGAATCTGGTAGGGTTTTGGGAAGATGTAGGGAATTTTGTGGGAGTTTTCTGCCATTCTATGGGATTTTTCTGGAATGTTGTGGGATATTGATAAGAATTGAAAAATGTTGAAGGATATTTCTGGAATTGTGTGGAAATTTGTGGAGATTTTGTGGGATGTTTCTGGAATTTGGTGACAAGTTTAAGAATTTTGTAGACTTTTTGTGGAATTTTGTGGGGTATTGAGGAGAGTTGAAGAATTTTGTGGGGTTTTTCTTAGATTGTGTGGAAATTTGTGGAGATTTTGTGGGATGTTTCAGGAATTTGGTAGAGTTTTGAGAAGTTTTAGGGAATTTGGTGGGAGTTTTCTGCCATTTTATGGGATTTTTCTGGCGTGTTGTGGGATATTGATGAGAATTGAAGAATTTTGAAGGACATTTCTGGAATTGTGTGGAAATTTGTGGAGATTTTGTGGGATGTTTCTGGAATTTGGTCGAGTTTAGAGATTATTTAGGGAATTTTGTGGGAGTTGTCTGCCATTTTATGGGGTTTTCTTTTAATTTTGTGGGATATGGAGGAGATTTTGTGGGATGTTTCTGGAATTTGGTGACATTTTTAAGAATTTTGTGGAATTTTTGTGGAATTTTGTGGGATTCTGAGGAGACTTGAAGAATTTTGTGGAATTTTCTTAGATTGTGTGGAAATTTGTGGAGATTTTGTGGGATGTTTCAGGAATTTGGTAGAGTTTTGAGAAGTTTTAGGGAATTTGGTGGGAGTTTTCTGTCATTTTGTTGGATTGTTCCTTAAATTTTGTGGGATATTTCTGGAATTACGTGTGGGTTTTGTGGAATTTTGAGGGATATTGAGGAGACAAGAAGAATTTTGAGTCAATTATCTTAGATTCTGTGGAACTTGGTAAAGATTTTGTGGGATATTTCAAATATTTGATATGGTTTTGAGAAGATTTAAGGATTTTTTTGCGACTTTTCTGCAATTTTGTGGGATTTGGCTGCAATTTTGTGGGATTTTTTCTGAATGTTGTGAAATTTTTCGGGAATGTTGTGGGATATTGATGAGACTTGAAGAATTTTGAAGGATATTTCTGGAATTGTGTGGAAATTAGTGGAGGTTTTGTGGGATGTTTCTGGAATTTGGTGACAAGTTTAAGAATTTTGTGGAATTTTTGTGGAATTTTGTGGGGTATTGAGGAGAGTTGAAGAATTTTGTGGGGTTTTTCTTAGATTGTGTGGAAATTTGTGGAGATTTTGTGGGATGTTTCAGGAATTTGGTAGAGTTTTGAGAAGTTTTAGGGAATTTGGTGGGAGTTTTCTGCCATTTTATGGGATTTTTCTGGAGTGTTGTGGGATATTGATGAGAATTGAAGAATTTTGAAGGACATTTCTGGAATTGTGTGGAAATTGATGGAGATTTTGTGGGATGTTTCTGGAATTTGGTCGAGTTTAGAGATTATTTAGGGAATTTTGTGGGAGTTGTCTGCCATTTTATGGGGTTTTCTTTTAATTTTGTTGGATATGGAGGAGATTTTGTGGGATGTTTCAGGAATTTCGTGACATTTTTAAGAAATTTGTGGAATTTTTGTGGAATTTTGTAAGATTCTGGCGAGACTTGAAGAATTTTGTGGGATCTTCTCAGATTGTGTGGAAATTTGTGGAGATTTTGTGGGATGTTTCAGGAATTTGGTAGGGTTTTGAGAAGTTTTAGGGAATTTGGTGGGAGTTTTCTGCCATTTTGTGGGATTGTTCCTTAAATTTTGTGATATATTTCTGGAATTACGTGTGGGTTTTGTGGAATTTTGAGGGATAATGAGGGGACAAGAAGAATTTTGAGTCAATTATCTTAGATTCTGTGGAACTTGGTAAAGATTTTGTGGGATATTTCAAATATTTGATATGGTTTTGAGAAGATTTAAGGATTTTTTTGTGACATTTCTGCAATTTTGTGGGATTTGGCTGCAATTTTGTGGGATTTTTTCTGAATGTTGTGAAATTTTTCGGGAATGTTGTGGGATATTGATGAGACTTGAAGAATTTTGAAGGATATTTCTGGAATTGTGTGGAAATTGGAGGAGATTTTGTAGGATGTTTCTGGAATTTGGTGACAAGTTTAAGAATTTTGTGGAATTTTTGTGGAATTTTGTGGAATTATGAGGAGAGTTGAAGAATTTTGAAGGATATTTGTGGAATTGTTTGGAAATTGGAGGTGGTTTTGTGGGATGTTTCTGGAATCTGGTAGGGTTTTGGGAAGATGTAGGGAATTTTGTGGGAGTTTTCTGCCATTTTATGGGATTTTTCTGGAATGTTGTGGGATATTGATAAGAATTGAAAAATGTTGAAGGATATTTCTGGAATTGTGTGGAAATTTGTGGAGATTTTGTGGGATGTTTCTGGAATTTGGTGACAAGTTTAAGAATTTTGTGGAATTTTTGTGGAATTTTGTGGGGTATTGAGGAGAGTTGAAGAATTTTGTGGGGTTTTTCTTAGATTGTGTGGAAATTTGTGGAGATTTTGTGGGATGTTTCAGGAATTTGGTAGAGTTTTGAGAAGTTTTAGGGAATTTGGTGGGAGTTTTCTGCCATTCTATGGGATTTTTCTGGAGTGTTGTGGGATATTGATGAGAATTGAAGAATTTTGAAGGACATTTCTGGAATTGTGTGGAAATTGATGGGGATTTTGTGGGATGTTTCTGGAATTTGGTCGAGTTTAGAGATTATTTAGGGAATTTTGGGGGAGTTGTCTGCCATTTTATGGGGTTTTCTTTTAATTTTGTTGGATATGGAGGAGATTTTGTGGGATGTTTCAGGAATTTCGTGACATTTTTAAGAATTTTGTGGAATTTTTGTGGAATTTTGTAAGATTCTGAGGAGACTTGAAGAATTTTGTGGGAATTTTCTTAGATTGTGTGGAAATTTGTGGAGATTTTGTGGGATGTTTCAGGAATTTGGTAGGGTTTTGAGAAGTTTTAGGGAATTTGGTGGGAGTTTTCTGCCATTTTGTGGGATTGTTCCTTAAATTTTGTGGGATATTTCTGGAATTACGTGTGGGTTTTGTGGAATTTTGAGGGATATTGAGGAGACAAGAAGAATTTTGAGTCAATTATCTTAGATTCTGTGGAACTTGGTAAAGATTTTGTGGGATATTTCAAATATTTGATATGGTTTTGAGAAGATTTAAGGATTTTTTTGTGACATTTCTGCAATTTTGTGGGATTTGGCTGCAATTTTGTGGGATTTTTTCTGAATGTTGTGAAATTTTTCGGGAATGTTGTGGGATATTGATGAGACTTGAAGAATTTTGAAGGATATTTCTGGAATTGTGTGGAAATTGGAGGAGATTTTATGGGATGTTTCTGGAATTTGGTGACATTTTTAAGAATTTTGTGGAATTTTTGTGGAATTTTGTAAGATTCTGAGGAGAGTTGAAGAATTTTGTGGAATTTTCTCAGATTGTGTGGAAATTTGTGGAGATTTTGCGTGATGTTTCTGGAATCTGGTAGGGTTTTGGGAAGATGTAGGGAATTTTGTGGGAGTTTTCTGCCATTCTATGGGATTTTTCTGGAATGTTGTGGGATATTGATAAGAATTGAAAAATGTTGAAGGATATTTCTGGAATTTTGTGGAAATTTGTGGAGATTTTGTGGGATGTTTCTGGAATTTGGTGACAAGTTTAAGAATTTTGTAGACTTTTTGTGGAATTTTGTGGGGTATTGAGGAGAGTTGAAGAATTTTGTGGGGTTTTTCTTAGATTGTGTGGAAATTTGCGGAGATTTTGTGGGATGTTTCAGGAATTTGGTAGAGTTTTGAGAAGTTTTAGGGAATTTGGTGGGAGTTTTCTGCCATTTTATGGGATTTTTCTGGAGTGTTGTGGGATATTGATGAGAATTGAAGAATTTTGAAGGACATTTCTGGAATTGTGTGGAAATTGATGGAGATTTTGTGGGATGTTTCTGGAATTTGGTCGAGTTTAGAGATTATTTAGGGAAATTTGTGGGAGTATTCTGCCATTTTATGGGGTTTTCTTTTAATTTTGTGGGATATGGAGGAGATTTTGTGGGATGTTTCTGGAATTTGGTGACATTTTTAAGAATTTTGTGGAATTTTTCTGGAATTTTGTGGGATTCTGAGGAGACTTGAAGAATTTTGTGGAATTTTCTTAGATTGTGTGGAAATTTGTGGAGATTTTGCGGGATGTTTCTGGAATCTGGTAGGGTTTTGGGAAGATGTAGGGATTTTGGTGGGAGTTTTCTGCCATTTTATGGGATTTTTCTGGAGTGTTGTGGGATATTGATGAGAATTGAAGAATTTTGAAGGACATTTCTGGAATTGTGTGGAAATTGATGGAGATTTTGTGGGATGTTTCTGGAATTTGGTCGAGTTTAGAGATTATTTAGGGAATTTTGTGGGAGTTGTCTGCCATTTAATGGGGTTTTCTTTTAATTTTGTTGGATATGGAGGAGATTTTGTGGGATGTTTCAGGAATTTGGTGACATTTTTAAGAAATTTGTGGAATTTTTGTGGAATTTTGTAAGATTCTGGGGAGACTTGAAGAATTTTGTGGGATCTTCTCAGATTGTGTGGAAATTTGTGGAGATTTTGTGGGATGTTTCTGGAATTTGGTAGAGTTTTGAGAAGTTTTAGGGAATTTGGTGGGAGTTTTCTGTCATTTTGTTGGATTGTACCTTATATTTTGTGGGATATTTCTGGAATTACGTGTGGGTTTTGTGGAATTTTGAGGGATATTGAGGAGACAAGAAGAATTTTGAGTCAATTATCTTAGATTCTGTGGAACTTGGTAAAGATTTTGTGGGATATTTCAAATATTTGATATGGTTTTGAGAAGATTTAAGGATTTTTTTGCGACTTTTCTGCAATTTTGTGGGATTTGGCTGCAATTTTGTGGGATTTTTTCTGAATGTTGTGAAATTTTTCGGGAATGTTGTGGGATATTGATGAGACTTGAAGAATTTTGAAGGATATTTCTGGAATTGTGTGGAAATTAGTGGAGGTTTTGTGGGATGTTTCTGGAATTTGGTGACAAGTTTAAGAATTTTGTGGAATTTTTGTGGAATTTTGTGGGGTATTGAGGAGAGTTGAAGAATTTTGTGGGGTTTTTCTTAGATTGTGTGGAAATTTGTGGAGATTTTGTGGGATGTTTCAGGAATTTGGTAGAGTTTTGAGAAGTTTTAGGGAATTTGGTGGGAGTTTTCTGCCATTCTATGGGATTTTTATGGAGTGTTGTGGGATATTGATGAGAATTGAAGAATTTTGAAGGACATTTCTGGAATTGTGTGGAAATTGATGGAGATTTTGTGGGATGTTTCTGGAATTTGGTCGAGTTTAGAGATTATTTAGGGAAATTTGTGGGAGTATTCTGCCATTTTATGGGGTTTTCTTTTAATTTTGTGGGATATGGAGGAGATTTTGTGGGATGTTTCTGGAATTTGGTGACATTTTTAAGAATTTTGTGGAATTTTTCTGGAATTTTGTGGGATTCTGAGGAGACTTGAAGAATTTTGTGGAATTTTCTTAGATTGTGTGGAAATTTGTGGAGATTTTGCGGGATGTTTCTGGAATCTGGTAGGGTTTTGGGAAGATGTAGGGAATTTGGTGGGAGTTTTCTGCCATTTTATGGGATTTTTCTGGAGTGTTGTGGGATATTGATGAGAATTGAAGAATTTTGAAGGACATTTCTGGAATTGTGTGGAAATTGATGGAGATTTTGTGGGATGTTTCTGGAATTTGGTCGAGTTTAGAGATTATTTAGGGAATTTTGTGGGAGTTGTCTGCCATTTTATGGGGTTTTCTTTTAATTTTGTTGGATATGGAGGAGATTTTGTGGGATGTTTCAGGAATTTGGTGACATTTTTAAGAATTTTGTGGAATTTTTGTGGAATTTTGTGGGATTCTGAGGAGACTTGAAGAATTTTGTGGAATTTTCTTAGATTGTGTGGAAATTTGCGGAGATTTTGTGGGATGTTTCAGGAATTTGGTAGAGTTTTGAGAAGTTTTAGGGAATTTGGTGGGAGTTTTCTGTCATTTTGTTGGATTGTTCCTTATATTTTGTGGGATATTTCTGGAATTACGTGTGGGTCTTGTGGAATTTTGAGGGATATTGAGGAGACAAGAAGAATTTTGAGTCAATTATCTTAGATTCTGTGGAACTTGGTAAAGATTTTGTGGGATATTTCAAATATTTGATATGGTTTTGAGAAGATTTAAGGATTTTTTTGCGACTTTTCTGCAATTTTGTGGGATTTGGCTGCAATTTTGTGGGATTTTTTCTGAATGTTGTGAAATTTTTCGGGAATGTTGTGGGATATTGATGAGACTTGAAGAATTTTGAAGGATATTTCTGGAATTGTGTGGAAATTAGTGGAGGTTTTGTGGGATGTTTCTGGAATTTGGTGACAAGTTTAAGAATTTTGTGGAATTTTTGTGGAATTTTGTGGGGTATTGAGGAGAGTTGAAGAATTTTGTGGGGTTTTTCTTAGATTGTGTGGAAATTTGTGGAGATTTTGTGGGATGTTTCAGGAATTTGGTAGAGTTTTGAGAAGTTTTAGGGAATTTGGTGGGAGTTTTCTGCCATTCTATGGGATTTTTCTGGAGTGTTGTGGGATATTGATGAGAATTGAAGAATTTTGAAGGACATTTCTGGAATTGTGTGGAAATTGATGGAGATTTTGTGGGATGTTTCTGGAATTTGGTCGAGTTTAGAGATTATTTAGGGAAATTTGTGGGAGTATTCTGCCATTTTATGGGGTTTTCTTTTAATTTTGTGGGATATGGAGGAGATTTTGTGGGATGTTTCTGGAATTTGGTGACATTTTTAAGAATTTTGTGGAATTTTTCTGGAATTTTGTGGGATTCTGAGGAGACTTGAAGAATTTTGTGGAATTTTCTTAGATTGTGTGGAAATTTGTGGAGATTTTGCGGGATGTTTCTGGAATCTGGTAGGGTTTTGGGAAGATGTAGGGAATTTGGTGGGAGTTTTCTGCCATTTTATGGGATTTTTCTGGAGTGTTGTGGGATATTGATGAGAATTGAAGAATTTTGAAGGACATTTCTGGAATTGTGTGGAAATTGATGGAGATTTTGTGGGATGTTTCTGGAATTTGGTCGAGTTTAGAGACTATTTAGGGAATTTGGTGGGAGTTGTCTGCCATTTTATGGGGTTTTCTTTTAATTTTGTTGGATATGGAGGAGATTTTGTGGGATGTTTCAGGAATTTGGTGACATTTTTAAGAAATTTGTGGAATTTTTGTGGAATTTTGTAAGATTCTGGGGAGACTTGAAGAATTTTGTGGGATCTTCTCAGATTGTGTGGAAATTTGTGGAGATTTTGTGGGATGTTTCTGGAATTTGGTAGGGTTTTGAGAAGTTTTAGGGAATTTGGTGGGAGTTTTCTGCCATTTTGTGGGATTGTTCCTTAAATTTTGTGGGATATTTCTGGAATTACGTGTGGGTTTTGTGGAATTTTGAGGGATATTGAGGAGACAAGAAGAATTTTGAGTCAATTATCTTAGATTCTGTGGAACTTGGTAAAGATTTTGTGGGATATTTCAAATATTTGATATGGTTTTGAGAAGATTTAAGGATTTTTTTGCGACTTTTCTGCAATTTTGTGGGATTTGGCTGCAATTTTGTGGGATTTTTTCTGAATGTTGTGAAATTTTTCGGGAATGTTGTGGGATATTGATGAGACTTGAAGAATTTTGAAGGATATTTCTGGAATTGTGTGGAAATTGGAGGAGATTTTGTAGGATGTTTCTAGAATTTGGTGACAAGTTTAAGAATTTTGTGGAATTTTTGTGGAATTTTGTGGAATTATGAGGAGAGTTGAAGAATTTTGAAGGATATTTGTGGAATTGTTTGGAAATTGGAGGTGGTTTTGTGGGATGTTTCTGGAATCTGGTAGGGTTTTGGGAAGATGTAGGGAATTTTGTGGGAGTTTTCTGCCATTCTATGGGATTTTTCTGGAATGTTGTGGGATATTGATAAGAATTGAAAAATGTTGAAGGATATTTCTGGAATTGTGTGGAAATTAGAGGAGGTTTTGTGGGATGTTTCTGGAATTTGGTGACAAGTTTAAGAATTTTGTGGAATTTTTGTGGAATTTTGTGGGGTATTGAGGAGAGTTGAAGAATTTTGTGGGGTTTTTCTTAGATTGTGTGGAAATTTGTGGAGATTTTGTGGGATGTTTCAGGAATTTGGTAGAGTTTTGAGAAGTTTTAGGGAATTTGGTGGGAGTTTTCTGCCATTCTATGGGATTTTTCTGGAGTGTTGTGGGATATTGATGAGAATTGAAGAATTTTGAAGGACATTTCTGGAATTGTGTGGAAATTGATGGAGATTTTGTGGGATGTTTCTGGAATTTGGTCGAGTTTAGAGATTATTTAGGGAAATTTGTGGGAGTATTCTGCCATTTTATGGGGTTTTCTTTTAATTTTGTGGGATATGGAGGAGATTTTGTGGGATGTTTCTGGAATTTGGTGACATTTTTAAGAATTTTGTGGAATTTTTCTGGAATTTTGTGGGATTCTGAGGAGACTTGAAGAATTTTGTGGAATTTTCTTAGATTGTGTGGAAATTTGTGGAGATTTTGCGGGATGTTTCTGGAATCTGGTAGGGTTTTGAGAAGTTTTAGGGAATTTGGTGGGAGTTTTCTGCCATTTTGTGGGATTGTTCCTTAAATTTTGTGGGATATTTCTGGAATTACGTGTGGGTTTTGTGGAATTTTGAGGGATAATGAGGGGACAAGAAGAATTTTGAGTCAATTATCTTAGATTCTGTGGAACTTGGTAAAGATTTTGTGGGATATTTCAAATATTTGATATGGTTTTGAGAAGATTTAAGGATTTTTTTGTGACTTTTCTGCAATTTTGTGGGATTTGGCTGCAATTTTGTGGGATTTTTTCTGAATGTTGTGAAATTTTTCGGGAATGTTGTGGGATATTGATGAGACTTGAAGAATTTTGAAGGATATTTCTGGAATTGTGTGGAAATTGGAGGAGATTTTGTAGGATGTTTCTGGAATTTGGTGACAAGTTTAAGAATTTTGTGGAATTTTTGTGGAATTTTGTGGGGTATTGAGGAGAGTTGAAGAATTTTGTGGGATTTTTCTTAGATTGTGTGGAAATTTGTGGAGATTTTGTGGGATGTTTCTGGAATTTGTTCGGGTATAGAGACAATTTAGGGAATTTTGTGGAAGTTTATTGCCATTTTGTTGGATTGTTCCTTAAATTTTGTGGGATATTTCTGGAATTACGTGGGGGTTTTGTGGAATTTTGAGGGATGTTGATGAGACTTGAAGAATTTTGTGGGATCTTCTCAGATTGTGTGGAAATTGGAGGAGATTTTGTGGGATGTTTCTGGAATTTGGTGACAAGTTTAAGAATTTTCTGGAATTTTTGTGGAATTTTTTGGGGTATTGAGGAGAGTTGAAGAATTTTGTGGAATTTTCTTAGATTGTGTGGAAATTTGTGGAGATTTTGTGGGATGTTTCTGGAATCTGGTAGGGTTTTGAGAAGATGTAGGGAATTTGGTGGGAGTTTTCTGCCATTTTATGGGATTTTTCTGGAATGTTGCGGGATATTGATAAGAATTGAAAAATGTTGAAGGATATTTCTGGAATTTTGTGGAAATTTGTGGAGATTTTGTGGGATGTTTCTGGAATTTGGTGACATTTTTAAGAATTTTGTGGAATTTTTGTGGAATTTTGTAAGATTCTGAGGAGACTTGAAGAATTTTGTGGGATCTTCTCAGATTGTGTGGAAATTTGTGGAGATTTTGTGGGATGTTTCAGGAATTTGGTAGGGTTTTGAGAAGTTTTAGGGAATTTGGTGGGAGTTTTCTGCCATTTTATCTGATTTTTGCATCTATTTTGTGGGATGTTTCTGGAATTACTTGTGGGTTTTGTGGAATGTTGTGGGATATTGATGAGACTTGAAGAATTTTGAGTCAATTATCTTAGATTCTGTGGAACTTGGTAAAGATTTTGTGGGATATTTCAAATATTTGATATGGTTTTGGGAAGATTTAAGGATTTTTTTGTGACATTTCTACAATTTTGTGGGATTTGGCTGCAATTTTGTGGGATGTTTTCTGAATGTTGTGGGATTTTTCTGGAATGTTGTGGGATATTGATGAGACTTGAAGAATTTTGAAGGATATTTCTGGAATTGTGTGGAAATTGGAGGAGGTTTTGTGGGATGTTTCTGGAATTTGGTGACAACTTTAAGAATTCTGTGGAATTTTTGTGGAATTTTGTGGGATTCTGAGGATACGAAGAATTTTGTGGAATTTTTTTTTGGTATTTTGTGGGGTATTGAGGAGAGTTGAAGAATTTTGTGGGATTTTTCTTAGATTGTGTGGAAATTTGTGGAGATTTTGTGGGATGTTTCAGGAATTTGGTAGAGTTTTGAGAAGTTTTAGGGAATTTTGTGGAAGTTTATTGCCATTTTTTTGGATTGTTCCTTAAATTTTGTGGGATATTTCTGGAATTACGTGGGGGTTTTGTGGAATTTTGAGGGATGTTGATGAGACTTGAAGAATTTTGAAGGATATTTCTGGAAATTTGTGGAAATTGGAGGAGATTTTGTGGGATGTTTCCGGAATTTGGTGACATTTTTAAGAATTTTGTGGAATTTTTGTGGAATTTTGAGGGATGTTGATGAGACTTGAAGAATTTTGTGGGATCTTCTCAGATTGTGTGGAAATTGGAGGAGATTTTGTGGGATGTTTCTGGAATTTGGTGACAAGTTTAAGAATTTTCTGGAATTTTTGTGGAATTTTGTGGGGTATTGAGGAGAGTTGAAGGATTTTGTGGATTTTTCTTCGATTGTGTGGAAATTTGTGGTGATTTTGTGGGATGTTTCAGGAATTTGGTAGAGTTTTGAGAAGTTTTAGGGAATTTGGTGGGAGTTTTCTGCCATTTTGTGGCATTTTTCTGCAATTTTGTGGGATTTTTTCGGAATGTTGTGGGATATTGATGAGACGTGAAGAATTTGGAAGGATATTTCTGAAATTGTGTGGATATTGGAGGAGATTTGTTGCCGCCTGTTAGTTTACTTTCATTAAGTATGTTTGTTCACCTTCGTTGAGTTTAGAGTTGGTTTGTCCCAGTTACTCCCCCACTATCCCAATATAATTGTTCCCAGTTGCCTGTCATTGTAAACCTCTCCCCTCTTTCCAGATTGTTCCCCATCCATCACTTTGGTCTTACCCCCAAGCCCTATCAATCTATGTACCCCACACCTTTTGTTCTGGTTCCTTCCCTGCTCATCATCCCTTACTCGATGCCCTATTGGTTGTATAGCTATCCTCCCTCCCCCAAGTCCCTACCATTGGATTTGTGTATTGTAACCCCTTCCCACAACACCTCCCCTGCTGCCATATTATTGGTTGTTGTATGAGCCGCCCACGGGCTTTAAAACCTGGCGCACAGAGGTGCCCAGGGTCTCGGTTCGGACTTTCTCCTCGAGATCCCAGCCCTGTCCCTCATTGCCTTCTACCTGCACCTGCTGGAATAAACTTGTTCCTGGGAAATTGGAGGACTCCGAGCACTCTCTCTCCCTTTACTGCACCTTGTGTCGCCCTGCACACTATAGAGCCTGAGCCCAAAGGAGCTCTAGAGGTTCCAGGTCGAGCCACACAGTGCTCACCTGGTTCCCCACTCCTGCCGCTGACGCTTGGCACGAGCTAGCCGGGGCGTGAAGGGCCGAGCGGGCAGCGACAGCTGGCGCCCAACATGGGGCCTCTCGCGAGGCGTAGAGACCCCCAGAGAGGTTGGTGGACCTATTTCACAAAGACCGTGAGCGGCAGCTGCTCTGGTAGTAGCAGACTCATTTTTGCCGAGTTGCGCTCCCAGAGGTCGAGGCGGCAGCTGTCAGACGTGCAGACGGTCGCCTCGGGAGGTGTGGACGTCGCCTGCAACAACTGTCCGGACTTGGGTGAGTGGTCCCTGTGTGTGGGAAAAGGGGGCGCCCAGTGTGTGAAAACTCCCTCGGGGGGAGTGTGTGTGTAGCCCGGTCTGGACCCGTATTTTTATTTTATTTGATTTGTTGTTTGGTTGCAGGGAGCGGTGGGATTGCTGTGCCAGGGTTGACAAGATGGGAGCACGTCTTTCAGCACAGCAAAAGAGAGTTTTTTACCAAATTGTGGGCACCCTTGAGGGGGGGGAATAAGAAGTTTTCTCGTGGGAGGGTAAAGAAGTTTGTGAGATGGCTGTTCCTGCATTTCCCAAATGTAACCCCAGACAAAGCAAATTCTGTAGAATTCTGGAATGTGGTTGGGTCCAAATTAACGGAAATAGTTAATGGAGGTGATAATTCAGTGGAAAAATTTGTAACATTATTTATTTTAATTCGGTCTGCTGTAATAGAGGAAAAGAAAATGCAGAAGCAGCCGCCACACAATTCCCCAGTTTCCCCAGTTTCCCTATCCCCATGTACCTCTCCCCCTGATCCTGAGTTGAGGGAGACCTGCAGAGCGACCTGCAGGGCAAGTTGTCCTGTTCAGGGATCCCCCAAGGGTAACAGGATCCCTGGCTCCCCACGTCTCTCCCAGAACCCTTGCCCTGGCAGCCCTGGCCAAGCTGCCAGAGTGTCTTCCCATTCCTCAGTTTCCCCAGTTATCAGCCCTCAGTTAAACGTTTCCCAGGTTACAAGTCCCCAGTTTTTACCCTCAGACCCCCATGCCTCAGTTTCCCCTAGTCTCCAAGGCTCCTCCATATTCCCTGATTCCTCTTCTAACCCCCGTGCCTCAGTTTCCCCCAGTTTCCAATGCTCCCCTATATTCCCTGACCCCTCTCCTAACCCTCAAAATGGCCTCCAAAGGGCACGAGATGGCGGGGACCGCATGGTCGGACCCCCCCCTTGTGCTCCCTCTTCCAAGAACCCCTTTCTTCCCTCAATGACCAAACCCTTCCTCCCTAGCCCCTCCCTTCCATCCTATCCTGACTCCTCCCACTTCCCCTTGGGTGGTTCCTCCTCCTCGGGGGCGTGTCTCCAAAGTGTGACCTCCCAAAACCTCACCCCTTCCGGCCGCTGCTCCTCCCTTCAGCCCTCCTCCTCAGTCGGTCCTCCAGCCCCGCCTCTTCCGGCTTCTGGTTCCCACGCCCCTCCTTCCAGTTCCCACGCCCCTCCTTCCGGTTCCCACGCCCCTCCTCCCAGTTCCCACGCCCCTCCTCCTGGTTCCCACGTCCCTCCTCCCAGCTCCCACACTGTCCCATCCGGTTCCCACGCTTCGGGGACAGGAAGTGACAGGCCTGAAGACCAGAACCCGGAACAGGTAGTGATTCCCTTTGCCACACCGGTCAGTTTTAGAGGAAGGGGAGGGAGGTACCGAGAATGGGAACCCTTCTCCTTCCAGACAAAGAGGGAGCTGTGCAAAGCCCAGAAAGAGTTCGGCAGGAGAAGTGAATACTTTAAGGGTTTATTAAAAGCCACCTTCTCCGCGAACGAGATGGTCCCCCACGACTTAAAAGAGTTGTTTGCCTGCCTCCTTTCCCCAGCTGATTATAGGCTGTGGAAACAGAGGTGGAAGAAGTCGTTAGAGGCCATCCTTCCTGAGCTGTTGCGCAGCGAGGAGTCCGCGGTTGACGCGGATGAAAACCCCCTCTCGATAGATCACTTGTGCGGTGAAGGGAATTGGGGGAAGCCAGAAGAACAGGCAAGGGTTTTACCCCGGCCTGTCTTAGCTAAGATCACGGAGGCCGCAGAGAAGGTATTTAACATCCTGCCAGGGGGGGAACCCCTGACCAACTTCTCAAATATTAAACAGTTCCCCGATGAGCCATTTACCGTGTTTATTAACCGTTTACAGGAGCAAATAGAAAGACAAGTTGATAAACCTGAGCTACAAGAGCAGCTTGTCTCAGAAATGGCTAAGGCAAACTGTAATGACGTCTGCAAACAGGTTATATTTAGTTTGCCCATGTATCCACCGCCAACCTTGGACGTCCTCATTGATGCATGTGAGAAGAAGTTCCGTTAGTGGGGGCGTCCAGGGTACAACCACCACCACAGGAGGCCAGGAGAACACCAACAGCGGCAGTGACCCAACACCCGTCGGGCCAGTTCATCCTTCCACCAGCAAGAACTACTCAGTGCTACCGATGTGGACAACTGGGTCACATGGCGAGGGACTGTCCCACCGCCCACCCACGCCAGGGGCTCGTGGGAAATGGATCTGGGGGGAGAGTACTGGAGGGAACAACTAATAAAAAAAAACAAAACTGAGAGCGCGGCGCGAACCTGCCCCGCGCGATGCAAAAAATGGGGCAGGTATCGCGGAGGTGGGGGGAAAGAAACATCGGACGTGGCAAATTTACCGGACGCGACACCTTATCACCGTCAAAGACATCCTCTTCCGGTCCCAGCACTGGACGGTGGTAGCTGTGGACCCACTGGAGGAGAACCAGCCAGGGAATGGACACGACTGTAAGTTTATCGCCATCGGGGACACAAGACACACACCCCCAGAGATTGAGATCTCCCCGATCACCTTCCCGGGTGGTCCGGAAGATCTCATCCTCTTAGCGCGCTGCATTCACCCACCATATTTTCTCCCAAAAGGGCAAATCATAGCTCAGTACATTCCTGTCCCAGAGGGAGTCCCGGTAGACGACCACGCACCAGGCGTCTACAGGGCAGAGGTGGTGGGTGAAAATAAACCCATCATCGACTGCAGCATCAAGCAGGGTGCGGAATCTGTCAACTTGAGGGGTCTGCTTGATACAAGGGCAGATGTGACAATCATCCCCCAAAGGAGATGGCCGTCACATTGGGAGTTGCAACCCGTGGCGGGGAAGGTTCAGGGTATAGGGGGTACTCAATTGGCGCAGGTATCTAAGAGCGTAGTACAAATTAAGGGACCGGATGGGCAATTGGCAAATTTACGCCCATTTGTTGCGGATTTTCAGGTTCCATTGTGGGGAAGGGACCTTATGTCACAATGGGGGGTAAAGATTGAAATCCCGAAAACCCCTCGGGTTTTTTAATAGCGGCCACTGTAGAGCGCCCCTTCCAGAAGCTCGATTGGACCACTAATGAAGCAATCTGGATTGATCAGTGGCCGCTTCGAAAAGACAAATTAAGGGCGCTCAACGAGCTCGTGGAGGAGCAGTTGTATAAGGGTAACATAGTAGAAACTACCAGCCCTTGGAATTCCCCGGTGTTAGTTATCCGAAAGCCGGGGAAAGACAAGTGGCGACTCCTCCACGACCTTCGTGCCATCAACAAAATCATTGTTGACATGGGGCCCCTTCAACCAGGGATGCCTACCCCGACTATGCTCCCCCGAAATTGGAATCTGGCCATAATCGACATCAAGGACTGTTTCTTTCAAATTCCCCTACATCCTGACGACGCCCCACGGTTTGCCTTCTCGGTGCCAACCCTCAACCGAGAAGCCCCAATGAGGAGGTTCCACTGGCGGGTTTTGCCACAAGGCATGAAGAATTCACCCACCATCTGCCAGTGGTACGTCTCCTCGTTGCTGTCTCCTGTGCGCAAAGAGATGGGGGAGGTCATCATCCATCACTATATGGATGATGTCCTAGTGTGCGCCCCCCATGACGATCTACTTACCCGATCACTTGACCGAGTGGTTAAGGTTTTAACATCTGCAGGCTTTCAACTCCAGGAGGATAAAGTTCAACGGATGCCACCCTGGAAGTATCTGGGTCTGCGGATTGCTGAGAGGACTGTTGTGCCTCAAAAATTGGCAATAAACAGCAATCCGAAAACCTTAGCGGACCTTCACTCGCTGTGTGGGACCTTAAACTGGGTCAGGCCTTGGCTGGGCCTTTCCACAGAAGACCTAGCCCCCCTCTTCACACTTTTGAAGGGGGAGAAGGAGCTGAGTTCTCCCAGGACTCTGACCCCAGAGGCGAGGAAAGCCCTAGAGAAAGTGGAGGATGCGCTTGTCGAAAGGCAAGCACATCGGTACGAACCGACCCTGCCTTTTGAATTCATCATACTCGGGAGAATGCCACACTTCAGTGGGCTGATTTTTCAGTGGGACCAGGGCTCTAAGGATCCCCTCTTAATCATAGAGTGGGTTTTCTTGAGCCATCAAAGGTTCAAAAGTATCACCCGGCCACAGGAGCTGATGGCTCAGCTCATCGGGAGAGCTCGAGCTCGGCTTCGGGAGATGGCTGGATGTGATTTTGCATGCGTTCGAGTACCAGTCAGCTTGTCTCGGGACAAAGCGTCTCCAGATAGGCTGACAAAAGAAATGTTTAATCAACTACTTCGGGAGAATGAGACACTCCAGATTGCTTTAGATAGTTTTGAAGGCCAAGTTTCGGTCCATGCCCCTGCCCACAAATTTTTCAATTCTAAATTTGAACCGATTCCAAAAGAAATGCGGAGCAGAAAGCCCCTCAGAGCTTTGACTGTGTTCACAGACGCATCCGGGGCATCTCACAAGTCTGTAGTGACTTGGCGAGATCCCGAAACTCAGCAGTGGGAAGCAGATATTCAATATGTGGAAGGGTCTCCACAAGTTGCTGAGTTGGATGCAGTCGTCAGAGCCTTTGAGAGGTTTCCTGAACCTTTCAATTTAATCACTGATTCGGCCTATGTTGCAGGGGTAGTTGCCAGAGCAGAGCACGCTGCTCTGAAGGAGGTCTCAAACCCGAAATTGTTTGAGTTGCTTTCTAAGCTAATACATGCTGTTTCCCACAGAAAGCAACCATTTTTTGTAATGCATGTAAGGTCACATACGGATCTCCCTGGCCCGGTAGCCGAGGGAAACCAGGTAGCTGATTCCCTCGCTGCCCCTGTTTCCATGGCTCAGCTCCCATATCTGTTCCAACAAGCTAAGCTGAGCCATCAGATGTTCCATCAAAATGTGCCTGGTCTGGTCCGCCAATTCCACCTGCGGCGAGATCAGGCCAGAGCCATTGTGGCCACATGCCCACACTGCCAATCCACCGCAATGCCCTCCTTGGGATCGGGAGTCAACCCTCGAGGTCTGGAGAGCTGCGAAGTGTGGCAGATGGACGTAACACACGTCCCTGAGTTTGGCAGGTTTCGGTTCGTACACCTTTCCATCGATACCTTCTCAGGTGCTGTCTTTGCTTCTGCCCACACAGGAGAGAAAGCCGAGCATGTCTGTAAGCACCTAATGCAGGCTTTCTCTGTACTGGGGGTCCCGAAAGAAATAAAAACAGACAATGGCCCAGCATACACCTCCAGGAAACTGGAGGAATTCCTGCAGGAGTGGGGAGTGGAACATAAGAGAGGCATCCCACACTCCCCCACCGGCCAAGCGATGGTTGAGCGAGCCCATCAGTCGCTCAAGCGTGTCCTTTCTCATCAAAGGGAGACTGTGAAGGGCTGCACGCCACAAGAGCGGTTGTGCAAAGCCCTTTACACGCTAAACTTTCTCAATTGTTCCGAACAGGACCCTAACCCTCCAGTGGCCCGGCATTTCAAGACCAACAAGAACTACCAGTTGCAGCAGCGCCCTCCAGTGCTGGTCTGGGACCCTGAGACCCAGAAGATCTTGGGTCCTTTCGATCTGGTGACCTGGGGGCGGGGGTACGCTTGCATATCCTCGCCCCAGGGACTAAGGTGGATCCCACAAAGATGGGTGAAACCTTATGTCCCCAGACATCCAAGCAGGCCACCAGATAGGGTCGAGGATGTCAATGACGTCGTGTCCGGATGAGCCATCCCCCATCCCGAGGAGGAGGAGGAAACAACCCAAGCCCCTTTTCGTTATGTCAACCTACCTTTCTTTTCAGTTAAAGTTATGTTTTTCGTATGTTTTGTTTTCAGAAAGAGCCATCGGAAAGATGACCACCCCGATCGTTGCACCAACCACTGCACTCCTGATGATGCTAGTGACCCAGATCAACATGTGGATCGTGCCCCAACCCAAACAAAATGTTTGGGTCATGTTGGCAAAGTCCCTCCAACGGGATGAGCTATGCCTATCCACAGGAGCAGCAGGAAATCCGATGACCACTTGCCTGGTGGGGATCCCGTTAAAGCCTAATGAATACCCGGATTCCCTGTTGAGTTTGTTCAGCGAAGTTAATAAAGGGAGGCCAGCTCAGCGAGTGGCCCGCTCTGCACTCACCTACAAGATTAAGAGGCCTGTCCAGAACCCTCTCCTACTATGGAGAGACTGGCTGGTCTTCTTGGAAAGGGCAACCGCTGAGCCCCAAGAATTTGATTTGTTAAACTCCTCCCCCGCACCCTATTGTATCCATTTCCGTTACTACCCCTCAGATCCTACTCCTTATTCTAATTTAATGCAGGACAACAAACAGTTTCAAGCAGCCTCCTGGTGCAAGAACATCGCCCATGTTAAGATGCCCTCAACCCTCAGTTCCTACCCTCTTAAGTTGCCTAAGGGCATATTTTTAGTTTGTGGGGACCGAGCGTGGGCTGGCATCCCCTCTTGCCTTCTTGGAGGGCCGTGCACTTTAGGCCGGTTGTCTTTGTTTGCGCCCAATACATCTCAAATTGAAAATTGGGAACGAAAGAATAATTCGGTCATTAAGAAGCGCAGTCTCGAAGATCTTGACCCTGATTGCGACTCTGAAATTTTTCATTGGAATAAACCAAAACGGGTTGCTGTGTCAGTATTTCTGCCATGGTTGGCTGCGGTACAAGCCCTCGGAGAATTAGGCCAATTAGAGTGTTGGGTGGTCAAGGAAGCCAATTTAACGTCAACCGCGCTGAGCGACCTCCTCGAAGACGAGGAGATAACCAGGCGAGCAACGCTACAAAATCGCGCTGCTATTGATTTCCTACTGCTCCTCCATAATCATGATTGTAAAGAATTTGAGGGACTTTGCTGCATGAATCTGACCACCAGGAGCACAGACATCAAGAAAACCATCACAGAAATGAAGGGCATGATCCACCAAATACGCCAAGAGACTAATGACTGGGTCACCAGTCTTTTTTCGGGATGGGGGGGTCTCCGGATGGCTCTCATCCATTTTAAAGACTGTTTTATGGATTGTTTTCGTCGTTTTCATCGTTTTAATAGCGTTTGCAGTTTTAAGAAGATGTTTAGTTCAATCAGTTTTAAATCTTGTATCCCCCTCCCCTCAAGTCAATTTTGTTAGCGCTCCTTCTCCTCCCTCTTCACCTCCTCCTTCTCCCGTACCCCAAGACTGGTTTGTTGAACCCTCTGCACCTCCTGCTGATGCAACCTCCTCTTTCTAAAAAAGAAAGGGGGAGATGTTACCGCCTGTTAGTTTACCTTCATTAAGTATGTTTGTTCACCTTCGTTGAGTTCAGAGTTGGTTTGCCCCAGTTACTCCCCACTATCCCGATATGGTTTGTTCCCAGTTGCCTGTCATTGTAAACCTCTCCCCTCTTTCCAGATTGTTCCCCATCCATCACTTTGGTCCTACCCCCAAGCCCTATCAGTCTATGTGCACCACACCTTTTGTTCTGGTTCCTTCCCTGCTCATCACCCCTTACTCGATGCCCTATTGGTTGTATAGCTATCCTCCCTCCCCCAAGTCCCTACCATTGGATTTGTGTATTGTAACCCCTTCCCACAACACCTCCCCTGCTGCCATATTATTGGTTGTTGTATGAGCCGCCCACGGGCTTTAAAACCTGGCGCACAGAGGTGCCCAGGGTCTCGGCTCGGACTTTCTCCTCGAGATCCCAGCCCTGTCCCTCATCGCCTTCTCCCTGCACCTGCTGGAATAAACTTGTTCCTGGGAAATTGGAGGACTCCGAGCACTCTCTCTCCCTTTACTGCACCTCGTGTCGCCCTGCACACTATAGAGCCCGAGCCCAAAGGAGCTCTAGAGGTTCCAGGTCGAGCCACACAGTGCTCACCTGGTTCCCCACTCCTGCCGCTGACGCTTGGCACAAGCTAGCCGGGGCGTGAAGGGCCGAGCGGGCAGCGACACAGCAATCCTGAGATATTCAGAATTCATGCTTTTACGTCTGAGCCTGATTCCCAGCAGGCTGGGGCTGGGTGGAGCAGGGTATGCTGAGGGGACCATGACTCCAGTGCTGTTTGGGAATTCCTGTTCAACCCTGCCAGCCTGGCCTGAAGCTGCACACCCCAGTCCTCGCATGCTGAAATGAATCAAAATTGTTTAGTCTGCTTGAGTAACCAGCATTCCTGGGGTCAAATAAAAATTCTCTGTGAAGCAGATGGAGCAGTTCAGCCCTAATTGCCCAGCTTGCTTCAGGTTTCCACAGCTCACTTTTTTGTGCAACAACAGCTTTTGAAAAGCCAGAAAGAGAAAAGAAATAAAAAGATAATAACTAGATTAATAAAAAATCAGCACACTGAAATAACACAATTTTATTCCTGAAAAGTTTATTAAGGATCTGCTGGAGCTTCAGCTGTTTCTCTAGTTAGTCCTACAGAGGATGTGTCCAGTCCCTAACTACGTTAATCTCCTGAAAGAGTGACACAGGGTTTTTCCTGTTTTTAGGACCTGGAAGACTTTGAGGTTTATAAATATATGGGGGAGTAATTGCAAGGCACTGTACTGTATTTATATTGGTCTTTTAATAAGTCATAAAATTACAGATGGACCATGATAGGAAAATAACTTGCTGCAGGAAAAATTCCTCAGGATACCTGGTTATTCCCAGTATCTACTGCTGTCATTTAGCAGGGGAAGACGGACAACAAGCCATGTCTGAATAACAACATGCTAATGTGCTCTCTTCCTGAGTCTGCTCTGAAAAGATCTGTGATTGATAAAGATGAAGGAATTTGAAGAGTTATTTTGGTTATTTCAGAGAAAGTTTAAAATGGAGAAAGGATTGGGGTGACTAGGAGGCTGTCATTAGCTATCACTTTCAGTGCTGTGTATTGTAGCAAAAATGATAAATGTGCCCTTTTGGTGTTCTGCTGGTGTTTAGATTTTCTGAGTCCCTCAGCTGTGAGTTGGGTTTCCATGCTGGTGGAACTGTCCTGCCTGTTGCTTGCTGGGTGCACTGGAACAAAGAGCTGAGCAGTTTATGAGAATTACCACAAACGAGTTTGTGTGGCTCAGAGTGAAAGAGAGGAAATTCATGTTTAATGTAGAAAATCTTCCCTGTGAGGGTGGTGAGGTCCTGGCACAGGTTGCCCAGAGAAGCATAGTAAATAAAGTTTCAGAATCCTTCATTTCTGCCCCATTCTTTTTCCGTAAGTTGCGGTTTGGTTTTCAGAGTGCCACCTTCTCAGCTGGTTGCCATTTGTGTCCTCCTTTCTCTCCTGCCTTCCTTTGTCTGCTCTTTTTCCCTCCCAGTGTCCCTCTTTTCCTGTGGCAGTTCCCAGCCAAAGACCCTCTCCTGATTTTTGTTTTTCCCCAATCCAGGAGGTAAAGCAGCCCTGGATGAAGTTATGGAGGCTGGCAGTGGAATGTCATTGTAAGATCTTGCTCCACTTGGGTCTCTGCCCTTTGAGAACTTTGCCTTGAAGGGCAGGAACATCTTTTCCTTGCTGGAAGCTGGAATGCCAGCCCATTGCAGTGTGTGCCATGGACCCCAGAGGGCAATTCCCGAGGCTGCCAGGGTGCTGCTCCTGCTGTGCCTCCCAAGGGAGCTGGGCAGGGTCCAGCAGCTGGGTGGGCTCCCAGAGCAGACAGCAAAGGTTGCTTTGCTGCACATTCTCCAGCTGGAAGCGGAGGGAAGAAGGGAAGGGAGTCCTGACAGAATCCTGGAGTGTTCATGACTGGAAGGGACCCTGCCCATGGTTCTACCCAGGGTTAGGATGCCATGCAGGAGAGGTGCCTCTGCCCCAGTGAAGGTGCAAATGAGACCATAGGAGGACAACAAGCAGATTTTATTGAACGTGGGTTTTATTGAGAAAGAAATGGGTGCCAGGGACATAGAAACAGGGAGGAGGTCTCAGAGGCAGAGAGTGCTCAGAAGACGATCAGGTGGAAGTAGGTGCTTTTTAAAGTCCTTCCCTGCATTCTGGGATCCCAGATGTGTATTTTAATTTGATGATCTTCTTCTTCTTCTTCTTACTATTTACTATTTCTTCATCTAAATCGTCTTCTTCTTTCCCTTCTTCTTCTTCTTCTTCTTCTTTCCCTTCTTAATTGCTACTACTATTTTTTCTTCTTCGTCTTACTCTTATTCTTCTTATTCCTAATTTTTATTCCTATTTACTACTACTATTTCTTCTTCATCCTATTCTTCTTATTCTAAATCTTATTCACTTGTTATGCTTACTGTAATTCCTATTCTTCTTATATTAATGACTATCTTCATCTTCTTATTCCTATTCATCTTCTTATTCCTATTCCTATTCTTATTCCTAACTACTACTATTTCCTAAACTCAAGGTTGATTTTTTTGGAAGAATGGTACGAGCCAAAGTTCTGCAGTCACGTCAGTGGAGCAGCACCTCTGGTCTGTGCCCATTCTTCATGGATATAATCCCAAAGGACTGGCATGGGATCCTTTCATGAGAGGAAATGTCCCGTGATGCCACCAGGGCAAGTTCAGACTCAATATCAGAAGCAGTTTTTCCCTGACAGAGGCGTGAGGCATTAGAAGAAGTTGCCCGGGGAGGTGGTGGAGTGGCTGTCTCTGGAGTGTCGAAGAGTTGTGGCCCTTGGGGATGTGGTTTTGCGGTGATGGCGGTGCTGCCAGGAGGCCAGTGGCACTGGGTGACTGTCGGGGTCCCTTCCCACCTTGATGACTCTGGGATTCACTGCTGAGCGCCCTGGCACCAATGTGCCCCATGGCTGCTGTTTGGGGTTGGCCACAGCGGTGACTCTGGGTGTTGGGGAGATGCCCCTGGCACAGTCCACAGTAGCCATGGCAGCTGAGGCTGCAGGGCCATGTCCAGGGCAAGGTGTGGCTCCCTGGGGCCCTGGGCCAGCTGCCATCTGTAAGCCTGGCAGCGGCGCTACTCCTGTGGCTGTGGTGCCCAGCAGGGCCAGCGGAACAGCGCCCGCAGCGCCCGCCGTGCCCGCCTGAGGAAGCCGGGCCGTTTGCTGGAGGGAGACGGCTGCTGCCTGAGGGCCTCGGGGACCTCGAGGCTGTGCAGGGCAGGCCCCAGGCTCTGAGGCCCTGCCTCAGGCCCCTGCTGGGCCATGGAGGCTTGGCCGTGCAGGGAGGAAAGTGAGGCACGGAGTGACTCCGGTGCCTGGACCTCAAGCCAGGCCTCCCGAGGGACAGGCACTGGCAGCCCGTCTGCCGCAAGAGCTGCCAGGCTTTGGGCCCTGCTTTCTGCTTCACACAGCTCGAGGACGCTGACTTTGTCCAAGCTGTCCTCCTCCTGTGGCAGGGGGGTGATCCCAAAGCTGAGGATGCTCACATATTCATAGCTGTCCTGTGTGCTGCTGTTGTCTTCCTCGGTGGAATCGTCTAGGCTGCTGGAGTCCCCGTCCAGGAAGTCTCCATGGCCCAGTTCGCTGCACTCTTCCGAGTCGTACCAGTCCTGGCAGCTGCTGACCTCTTCCTGGGACAGCTCTGGCTCTGCTTGGCACTCCTGGGAAGACTCACTCTGGGTGTATTGTTCCCAGTCTTCATCATACTCAGCTGGGGTCCCCTCCTCACTCCCTTCCTCTGCTAGGAGTGACCTCCCCTCAGCGACAGCCTGCTGCTCACTGGGGCTCTGGGCTCCCGGCAGGCTGGGGGAGCAGCAGGTGCTGTGAGGGGCAGGGCCTGAGCTCTGTACCCCTGCTGATGGCATCTCCTCACTGGGGGCAGGAGAATGTGTCTGGTTCTCCTGGCTGTTCGCACTTCCTTCCCCTTGCTGGGACAGCTTTAGGTCACTCACCTCCTTCTCCCCTTGGGGCAGCTCCTTGACTGTCACCCTTTGTTGCCACTGGTAGAGGTGTTGCTGTGCCACATCTCCCCAGGGCACTCTCACAGCCACCTTCCCCTGCTGCAACTCTTGGTGACTCCCTGCTCCGTAGAGGCGAGGCTCTTGGGCCCGAAGGTCTCCCCACTGGGAAGGCTCGTCATCCACGTCAGGGTTCTTCTCTTCCGTGATGACCAAGGGCCCCTCCTTCTCCTCAGTGCCTGACTGTGGCCAGGCTGAGCCACCCACTGCCCCCACCAAGTGCCCGCTGAGGGCCTGGTCTTGCCCCCAGCTGGGCAGGGGGCTGGGTGGCTGGGAGCATTTGGGTTTTGCCTTGTTCTCCTCCATCTCTGAGATCCTGAGGCGCGAATGGATCCCGAGAGCTGCTTCCTTCTGCAAGAGTGGCTCTCACGGGACTGGGCACCTCAGGGTTCTGCGCCGCTTACACACCCTGAGTCGTGGTGGGGCTCTCTGATGTCACAGGGGTCTCTTAGCACCGCTGAGTCACAACGGGCCACACCCAGTACCCCTGCAGGGTGCAGCTGAGCCCACTGGAATCTTCATGGCTGGTGCTTCCCGGGAGGCTCCCGAAGCTCAACAGTGTGAAAGAGTGGCTAGCTAACAAAGGTCGTGTTCCCATGCAGCAATTAGCTGAGAAAGAATTAGACAACAGTGGAGTGTAGTTGGTATGTGATGTTGCAATGTCAGAAAGACCTTACTGATAACTGTGAACTGAGAACAGGACACTGTGATCAGAAGAATGTGGATTCAGCACAGATGAATGACCACAAGAAGGTGGAACTAGGTGGAGTTGTCCTTAAACAAAATATCCAATAATGAGCTTGCTTTTGCACTATGTAGGAGCCTAATTATTGATGTTATATAGGGAGTTTGGAGTTGCCAATAAATGAGACTTACTGATCATTCATATTGAGTGCTGCTTGTCTCCCGCCGAACTCATCAAATGGCGCCCGAACAAATGGGACCCTTGGGACCTTTGGGACCTTTGGGACATTAAAAAGCGAAGGCCACGGGAGTCGGCGACAGGGGACGGGTCCTCCGCAGCAAGGACGGTGAAAAGCAACGGTGCCGCGCCCCAGGCGACCTCAGAGGAGAGTCCTGGCCGTAACGTGCTGCCAAACCTTGTAGGGCTGCAACAGCGCTGACGGTAAGATGGAAAGGCAAGCAGCACATGATTTATTTACCTGCTTTTTAGAAAAGCCACAGCTTAAGGGTTTTGATTTGCGCAAGGAGCTTCCTGGACTTCTTGCTTACGGGTATGCTCACGCCTTTGCCTCCCACTGCTGGGCAAACACTCCTATCTATGCTGCCCATGGAAAGAGGGAGGGAGAGTCAGAGAGAAGGAAATAATGAGAAAGAAATTCCAGAGGAAACACTGAAACAACGAACAGAATCTGTTCAGTTACGGCAGGATGTGATATATCCTGAGCTATTTGCTTCACTTTTGGAGTCACTCTTAACACTACAATCTTATTTAAGTTCCAACTTTGCTACCCTGGAAGAAAAGAATCCAAATTTAGATTGGTTTCCACCTGAACCAGGGGGACATGGGGGAGCACTGAGGTGTGCGCAGAGAGCGGGGGCACCCCCGGGGCAGAAGCAGTGCAGAAAAAGTTCCAAGGCCACACTGAACAATTACAGAAACAGCTGAGCAGAAACAGGTGGCTCAGAGAGCTTCAGAAAGAGACAAAATAGCCAAAAAATCACAAACTATATGGTATCTAGTTTGAAATTCATCACTGTAATTAGAAGTTGATAAGCTGCAATGGTCACCGTTGTTACCACCTGGCCGTGAGAGACTTTGCATGTAACATCGCCTGCTTTTGTAAAAATTGTGCCCCTTTTTTCCTCTATCAGTGAACAAGAGAGATTGAGAGAAACGACTGTATGTGTTAAAGTTAACTTTGTGAGGTGTTTTTTTGTTGTTTTTTTTCTGCAAGAGTATGTGGAGAATGTGAAGAAAGATAACAGCAGCAGAGAGCAGCAGCAGGGCGGGCAGTCCACCCCCCCCCCCCCCTAAGAAAAAGCACTGGGATAGTACCCAGTTTGTTAAAAAGTCATGATTCATGGGTTTTTAAAAATGTTTTTATATACCCTTTTAGAGTTAATTTTGTGTTTTAAGTAATTATGAGTTTATGCAGTTGTAGTCTTTAGAGTTTTACTGGAGAAATTATTGTGATTAAAATTCTAAGTTTAAAAAGGCCCCTTTTCAAAAAAAAAGGTGTTTAAGGTGAATATTAACAGAAGTTACCTTGCAATAACTGGTTTTAGAACCTAAGGTTAAAATATGGTATAATTTACAGCTACTAAGAAAACCTTCCAATTGATGTTATCTACAAAAGATATTTATGGTTTAAAAAAATTAATTAGTTAAGAGAACTTCACTGTACAAGACAAAGTTAAGTTAAAGTATATATTACCCATTTGCTTGTTTTTTCCACAATTTTAATAAGGTAATTTCAATGTGAGTCCTTTTGTTATATAAAACACATATAACTGCATATATACCAATTTGGATTTTGGATTTTAGTTTAAGAATTAGACTTAATGTTTCTGAAAAGTGCTACAAAAGCTGAATGGCAATTTGCCAAATTCTGTGTTGTTTTGGTTTTTCTCTAGAAAAACTGCACTTCAAAATCCTAACCAATTTAAGCGTATACTAGGCAAATTCCTGTTTTGAATGCGTATTTTTAGTACCATTTGCAGTTATTGTGGGTTATTCTCAAAGCTAGATGACATAGAATTGTGATGTACTTGTTACATTTTTATAATCTTTATAGTGAATCCATGTTACTGTTATATTGTGTTTAAAAGGTATATATCAAACTTCTAGTTGCCTCTTTGTAGTAACACAATAAGTTATGTTTTTATTTAATATAGATTAAGTGTTAATAGAATTAAGAAATGTCAAGTTTTATTATGTTTAGGCTTGAATGTTTTTAAGTTAAGTTTTATAACTTAGATATTCTTTTAAGGTTAAGTTTGTTACTTCCTTTTGTCATAAATCATTATTGTTTGGTTTAAATATTGTTTAATTTAAATTCTTTATGTTTTATTGGAGACACTTGTCTAAACTGCCAAGTATAGTTATTTTCCTAGAGAGATGAAGATAGCCACAACAGAGACAGCTGTGACAGAACGGTGATGAACACCTGCTTGTGGATTTTAAGAAGATGTACCATTGCTGAGGCACAGCTGCCATGGGAGAGGCTTCAGATTAAACCAACTGCTGCATGGTTTAATTGGTCTGGTACCTAAAGCTTCTGATTATTTGCTTTGTACAAATGCATTTTAACAGTTTGCTGTGCTGTGAGCATCTCCTAGCTGCTGCTATTGAGAACCTTGTTTTAGAAATGAGTTAAGAGGCATCTTTCCAGTTTAAAGCCTAGGCCCTGGCCAAGCCTTGACTTTACCTGGACAGAAAGTTTGCCAGCAGATCCAGATGTTTTCTGTCCCAAATCAGTATTTGAGTCACTTTTTGACTCAGCAATTTGACCCTATTAATATGACAGCTGGATCAATTTTGAAGTGGGCTTGGAGAATCATTTCCGGAGGTGGTTATCCAATCCTTCACTGATGATTTTTTGTTTCTGTTTGCTTGCTAACTATGGGATGCTGGTGCAGTGTTTTAGTAATTAATAGTAGTTTTATATTACATATGTTATTAATAATGTTTATGATTTAATTGATTTTTAACTGCTATAGGTTCTTACTAATTGTATATGGTTTTGTGTTAATGTTGATGTGTATAACAGAAGTACATCTCGTTTTTATTTAAAAAAAAAAAAACAAACGGGGGAAATTGATGCCCTAAAAGCATTTGATTAGTGTAATTCATTAACTTCAAAGGAAGAAGTGTCTGTGTTTTGTTGACAGGTTCAAAAAGGTCACCTGTCCATCTGACCAGACTGTGTGCCTCTGAACACACGAGATCCAGTGAACAGAGAAGTCACCACACAGCCTTGGTACTCCAGACATGGATCAGAAGTGGAGCTGTCAGGACACAGCTGTGTCTGAGCACTACACAGACAGTTGCCAACAGAAATTTTATGTTGTTATTATGATGTTGTGTCTCTACCAATTTTTCAGTTATCCTTTGTTTTAAGATTTAGAAGGATGTGAAGAACAACATGAACATCAAAGCCCTCAGTCACCGATCAGCTGCCAGCTGACATCACGGGAGCAGTGAACGTTCCAAGACTGAATCGTGTTAAATCATGATCTGTTTGTGAAGGAAATTCTGTAGAAGATCTAAGAAAAGTGTAGAGACTCCATCTAACTGTATATAAAGCAAACTGTAGTTGTGTGTTTACCCTTTCAGCAAATTGCTTTCATGCTTAGACTACATATATACCAGAGCACATGTGATAAAAGTAGTTAGATAGTTTAAGATAAAGAGTTTAGCCTGTATAGCAGTAGTTATATTAGTATAAATTAGTATAAAGTATAAGCATTTCCCCCTTCAAGAGCTAGCATCTGTGAAAGTTCATTTAACGTTAAAGTTTAGCTGTGAGTTTGTAAGTATGGTGTCATTTACATGGAACAAACTGCTTATGGTAATTGTGTTGTGTATAGTCCTGACCAACTGTCTGCTAACTAACATCCAAAAGTGACAGAACATATGGGTCACTCTGGCACACTGAACTGGCCAAAGGTCAATGTGTCTGAGCCTAGCCACACCTGGAGATCCTTTTCACACCTGTCTCATAGGAGTCCCTGAATGGGATCCTCAAGCAGCATTTAAAGGTTTAATAAGTAATGAGACTCGACTGAATAGATTGGCAATGTTGCAAGAGTGCAATTGTACTGTTGGCTTCACATTAAGACAACATGAAGCCTGCTGGCAAGCAAAAATTATCAAAGTTCTCAATGTTACCATGCAGCCCTCAGAATAATTAGATTTGTTAGGTTCCACCCATACCTCAGGTGGATGGATAATGTTTGAACCCCTGACAAAAAGTCATTCCAACAAAGTAATGCAGCACTGGGCTGCAGACAGCCCTATAGCTGATCTCTTTACTACCATTGAAAGTAAAGCCTTTATTAGTGGTGCAATCTCACAGAACAATTACCAAAGTGATTACTTAGTTCCATATTCCTAATTTGTGGAGATAGAGCATGGAATGAGATTCCTGCTAATCCACATAGAAGACCCTGTTATCTTGAGAAACTTACTTTGTTTCCATCCAAGCTTACACCAATTGCTGAATGTAGTTGATAAAATAAAAAACATCAGTCAGAAAATTCTAAAATTTTTTTCTAAAAGTGAAGCCTGAACGAATTAAAACTTAGCAACTCAAAAAAGGCTCGCTTGTTAGACTAAGAAGGATTAAACTTAACATCCACAATGTTAAGTGAGCTTCAGCCGATGTGAGTAGTGTACATCATGCAGTATTACAAATCGAGCTGCAATTGACTTTTTGCTGTTAGCACAAGGACATGGTTGTGAGGAGTTTGAAGGCATGTGCTGCTTGAATCTTACTGATCATTCAGTTTCCATCCATGGGCAACTGCAACAGCTACAGGATGGTTTACATGCCCTGAAAGAAGATAGTGACCCCACTGGAAGTTGGTTCTCCAGCTGGGGCATCACCGGATGGTTGAGGTCTCTTGTGCTAGAAGGGGGACGGACTTTACTTATAATGTTAATGGGGATGAAAGTCTAAGTTGTGTGTTATCTTGTTTTCATAAGAGTATAGAATGAGTCACATCCAAAGCCTGGTTTGTGCAAAAAGAGAAAGGGGGAATTGTTGCTATATTTTATATATTAGTAAAGGCCTGTCTGCACAAACCAGTCTTTGAAATAACTCGTGATATTAAAGGCTAAAGTCCTTGAAACCTTTCTGCAGAAGAGAGAGTAAAGCAAAACAATATCCTTGTGTGTAGGGGAAAAAATGTAAACTGTGTGTGTTAGCCAATAGTAACTTGCTCTGCCTGCAGGCCCTGTAGAACCCTATAAAAGGTGTGCTAAAGATAGAAATAAACGCTGTTCACGTTTACTTCTATGAAGAGCGGTGAATCGCTAGCGGTCCTCCAATAAAGTTCTACAAATGAAACATAACAAATGTCATTGGGGTGCAGAGGCATTGGTGAAATTGATGAAACAAAAATTAATCTCGGTACGGATGCTAACAATGGCAAAATCAGTAATGTCAAAATGTGAAATCTGCTTAAAAAACAACTCAGTGACTAGACACAGGCATAGCTGGGGAAGATTAGGATAGGAACAGAATCAGGATGACACTTGGCAAAATCCTCTAGTAGAGTGAAATTTGGGTGGGCCCTGGAGTCTTTGCTCGGTCCTATAGCAAACTATCAGAATAAAGAAATGTTGTACAGACTTACAGGTCGGGTAGATAAATTAGCAAGAGTGACCTGAGAAAGATTTAAAGAACTAAACATACAATTACAATTTACTACTCCTGAAAGAGCATGGAGTGTGTGACTTTTATTAAAGGGATGGATTGATCATTGCTGTGTCCACACCGCAAATGTGACTGCACATGTAGAATATGACATCAATCAATTGCAACAAATAGAGCACGAAGCACAGGAAGAGCAAAAGGATTTGTCTACAAGTTGGTCAGGCAAAATCTTCAAAGGCTTAGGGTGGAATGTGAGTTCATGGATTAAATCTATCATTGAGAGTGTGATCATCTTACTAACTGTATTCTTAGCAATTTGGTTAGTTGACAGCATCTTCAAGGGAGAAATACAGAAGAAAACGTCCTGGAACCAGAAAATAATAAAGGCACTGATGTGAGATCCTCACCCCCACCATCTTCTGGTTCTCCAGTTCGTGACAACATCCAGGACAACGCTTACATCAATCAAGGATTCGAAGAACATCAAGTATAAACTCAGAAACAAAGGACTGTATCAAGTGAAAACATTTGCACTTATAGTGAAGTGAAAATGCTTTCAAAGGGGAGAATGATAGTAAAAGGCTTTGAAATCATAGAAAATTCGGGGACTTAGAAAGAAAGTTAGGTTTGGCAAGCCTGGGAAAAGTAGGCCATGGAAAATGTTAGGCCTTGTCCTTGCTAAAGATCAGGTGAAACTGCACCTGTGTAGTCAGTAGATGATAAATGATACAATTGTTAGATGTGATTAGATATTATTCTTGTTTAAAGAACATGAGGAACAATGTTAGGGGGCTGGGGGGGATCACGAGAAATCCATGCTTGGGTAACATCAATGTATACAATAGAACAATGTAAGTTTAACAAGTAATATGTAAGTTATATAACGATAGAGTACAAAAACATGTTCAACTCAAAACCAAGTCGGGTCAGATTTGGGTATGTGTACCCATAAATCCCAAATCTCTACAATAAAGCACCTTCATATAATCATTCCGTGATTGTGTTCTTGAACGATAACAATTTCATCAGATTTTACTGGAATTTTGTGGGATTTTCTGTAAAATTTTGTGGGATATTGAGGAGATTTAGGGAATTTTGTGGAAATTTTTCTGGAATCTTGTGTATTATTTTGGAATTTTGTGCAACGTACTGGTGCTTTTGTGGGATGTTTCAGGAATTTGGTGACATTTTTAAGAATTTTGTGGAATTTTTGTGGAATTTGGTCAGGTTTTGAGAAGTTTTAAAGAATTTTGTGGGAGTTTTCTGCCATTTTATGGAATTTTTCTGGAATGTAGTGGGATATTGATAAGAATTGAAAAATGTTGAAGGATATTTCTGGAATTGTGTGGAAATTGGAGGAGATTTTGTGGGATGTTTCAGGAATTTGGTAGAGTTTTGAGAAGTTTTAGGGAATTTGGTGGGAGTTTTCTGCCCTTTTGTGGGATTGTTCCTTAAATTTTGTGGGCTGTTTCTGGAATTACGTGGGGGTTTTGTGGAATTTTGGGAGATATTGAGGAGACAAGAAGAATTTT